>NW_016803099.1:7767-15610 GCF_001698545.2 Rhinopithecus bieti
AAAAAAAAAAAAAAAAAAAAAAAAGAAAAGTATGTTTAACTTTATAAGAAACTGCCTAGGCCAAACATGGTGGCTTATGCCTGTAATCCGAGCACTTTGGGAGGCCGAGGCGGGTGAATCACCTGAGGTCAGGAGTTCGAGACCAACCTGGCCAACATGGTGAAACCCCATCTCTACTAAAAATAGAAAAACTAGCTGGGCGTGGTGGCTCATGCCTGTAATCCCAGCTACGCAGGAGGCCGTGGCAGGAGAATCGCTTGAATCCAAGAGGTGGAGGTTGCAGTGAACTGAGATTGTGTCACGGAACTCCAGCCTGGGTGACAAGAGCAAAACTCCATCTAAAAAAAAGAAAAGAAAGAAAGAAAGGAAAAAGAAAGGAAGGAAGGAAGGAAGGAAGGAAGGAAGGAAGGAAACTGTCCAATTATTTTTCAAAGTGGTTGTTACCATTTTACATTTCTACCAGCAATGTATGAGAATGCTAGTTTGTTCACATCATTGTCAGCACTTGGTATTGTCAGTTTTCTTTATCTTTTACTCATTTGAATAGGTGTGTACTGGTATTTCATTGTGGTTCGAATTTGTATTTCTATAATGACTAATGATGTTTAACATCTTTGCATGTTTTTATTTGTCTGTTCAGATCTTTTGCTTGTTTTTTAATTGGGTAGTTTGTTTTCTTATTGTTGAGTTTTGAGAGTTCTTTATATATTCTGGACACAAGTCCTTTGTGAGATATGTGATTTGCAAATATTTTCTGGGTGCTTATCTTCTTAATATCTTAACAGAGTCTTTTGCAGAATGAAAGGATTTAATTTGGATGAGTCCTATTTATCATTTTTTTTTCATTTATGGATATGTTTTTTGTATTGTATTTAAGAACTCTGCCTAATCCAAGATCACAAAATTTTCTTCTACGTTTTCTGGTAAAAGATGCATAGTTTTATGTTTATCTCTAGGCCTGTGATCCATTTTGACTTAACTTTTGGGTATATGTGAGTTGTGGCTCAAAGTTTTTTTTTTCTATTTTGTTTATTGGTACCCTGTGGTTTCAGTACTAATTGTAGAAAAGACTGCTCTTTTTCCATTAAATTACCTTGGCACCATTGTCAAAATCAATTGCCCATATATGTTTGGCCAGTTTCTGGACTCTGTTCTTTTGCATTGATCTATGTGTCTATCAGCTCACAAATATATGGTCTTGATTGCTGTATTTTTTTTTTTTTTTTTTAGACAGAGTCTCACTCTGTCACCCAGGCTGGAGTGCAGTGCCATGATCTCAGCTCACTGCAACCTCCACCTCCTGGATTCAAGCGATTCTCCTGCCTCAGCCTCCCAAGTAGCTGGGATTACAGGCACCCACTACTACACCTGGCTAATTTTTGTCTTTTTAGTAGAGACGAGGTTTCACCATGTTGTCCAGGCTGGTCTCAAACTCCTGACCTCAAGTGATCCGCCTGCCTTGGCCTCCCAAAGTGCTGGGATTACAGGTATGAGCCACTGCGCACAGACTGATTACTAAATTTTTGTAACAAAATTTGAAATTAGGTGATGTGAGTCCTCTAACTTTGTTGTTCTTTCTTTAAGATTGTTTTGGCTATTCTTGTTTATTTTCCTTTCCATATAAATTCTTGCATCAGCTTGCTAATATGTACAAAAAGTCCTGCTGAGATTTTGATTATGATTGCATTGAATCTATAGATTAATTTGTGGACTATTGATAGCTTCATAATATGAAACCTTCCAGTCAATGAGTACAGTATTTCTCTCCATTTATTTAGGTCCTCTTTAGTGCCTTTCATCAGCGTTTTGTAGCTCCAGCACATATTTTGTTAGATTTATACCTACATATTTTTTTCTTCCTTTTCATTCTTTTCTTTTTTTTGGTGCTATAAGTGGTATTTTGCAAACCAAGTTCCAGTTATTCATTGCAGGCGTACAGAAATATGATTGGTGTCAACATATTGCCCTTGTATCTTCTCACCTTGCTAAACTCACTGATTTGTTATAGGAGCTTTGTTCTAGAGTCTTTGTGATTTTCTGTGTATGTAATTATGTCAGCTGTGAATGGAGACTGTTGTATTTCATCCTTTCCAATCTGGATGCTTGTGTTGATGTTGCTGTATAGCACTGGCTAGACCTCTAATATGATGTTGAAAAGTGGTAAGAATGGATATCTTTGCCTTGTTCCTGATCTCAGAGGGAAAGCATCTAGTCTTTTACAACTAAGTATGTTAGCTGAGGATTTTTCATATATGAACTCTGTCAGGTTGAGGAGTTTTCTTTCTATTCTTCCTTTGCTGAGAACTTTTATCAGTAATAGATTTTGGATTTTGTCAGATGCTTTTCTGCATTTATTGAGATGATCATATGGTTTTCTTTTTTTTTTAGTTTATTAATATGGTGAATTACATTGATTTGATTTCTATTTTTGACCAGTTGTGCATTCCCAGGATTAATTTCAATGCTTGTTATCATTAAATTTTCAAGAAAACTCTAAAGTTAATATTATAAGAAGTGGTACTTGAGGATATGTAATATAATATAAATACAAGTAAAATGCTCTGAGTAGCCTTGTCATGGCTTTTATTCTTTTTATATATGGCTGGATTTGGTTTGCTAATACACATAGTCCCTGACTTATGATGGTTTGACTTATGGTTTTTTGATATTATGATGGTGTGAAAGCAATATACTTACAGTAGAAATTGTACTTTGAGTTTTGAATTTTGATCTTTTCCCGGGCTAGCAATAAGCTGTATGATACTCTCTTGTAATGCTGGGCAATAGCAGCAAGCTGCAGCTTCCAGTCAGCCACACAACATGAGGGCAAGCAACAGACACTCTACAGTGTACTGTGTTGCTAGCATTTTTGGATGTTGTGTTTTGTGTTTTTGCATTCCATCATGTCTACAAAATGCCCATGCTAGTCTAAGCTATGATGTTTGGTAGGTTAGGTGTATTAGATGCATTTTCAACTTAAAATATTTTCGACTGACAGTGGGTTTACTGGGATGTAACACAGTTGTAAATCAAGGAGCATCTGTATTTGTTGAGGACTCCTGGACTGTCTCTAAATTTCTCATTTTTTTCTCTTGTAATTTTTATCTCTGTATTTTTGCTCTACTTTCTAGATTTTGAATTTTATATTGATTTTGTCATTATTGCTGTTAGATTTTAGCTCCCTAGAGCTCTTTTTTTCCTTCCTTCCTTCCTTCCTTCCTTCCTTCCTTCCTTCCTTCCTTCCTTCCTTCCTTCCTTCCTCCCTCCCTCCCTCCCTCTCTCTCTTTCTTTCTTTCTTTTTTTTTTCAGAATCTGGCCCCATCACCCAGGCTGGAGTGCAGTGGTGCGATTTCTGCTCACTGAAACCTCCACCTCCCAGGTTCAAGATATTCTTGTGCCTCAGCCTCCGGAGTAGCTGGGATTACAGGCTTGTGCCACCACGTCTGGCTAATTTTTTTGTATTTCTAATAGAGACGGGGGTCTCACTATGTTGCCCAGGCTGATCTCGAACTCTTGGCCTCCAGTGATCTGCCCACCTCGGCCTCCCAAAGTGCTGGGATTACAGGCATGAGCCACTGCACCTGGCCTTGTTTTCTTAATGTTCCTTTGAAAAAGCATCTTGTCAGTGTTCCATGAGTGCAGTATCATATTATACCTCTCTTGGGTTACTAATTATAAGTATTTTTTTCTCAATGAATCATTTTCTTCAGGCTGACTTTCCCTTTTTGTTTTCATTTCTATCTTTCATGCTACAAGATTTCCTCAAAGGTCTGGCAATGGCTGGTTGTATGTATGCATATGATTAAAAGTGTAAGAATAAAATACTAAATGAATGTTATGAGTGTGTAGGGAAGCTTATAGACTTGGAACTTCACTGTTTGCTGATCTAGGTGCACTGTTTTTAGTGGACCCTCTTCTGTCAATATCTTTACGGTTTAAGCCTTGGGATAGTAACTTTTCTCAAAGAAAACCTGGAAATTCTAATCTCCTGGCTGAAGGGTTAATGTCTGGCTGCCAGCATTCTGGGAGGTGTCTAGGGGAAAGGAGCCAGGTGTCTTGACATGTGCCATGTAGCTGCATATAGTACCCAAGCCCTTAATCATGTCTGATGTTCTCCAACCTGGAGAATAAACCTCCAGATATATGCTATAGTTAGAGTGAGGGAGATGATAGATGTATCTGCTTCTCAAAAAGCTTTCACAAAATTCTCTTCCATTAGTCCCCCACCACACTTTACTCACAGATTACCTGTTGCTGCTGGTTTCTGAGCTTTTTGTGGATTCTGTAGTGTAAATTGGGTTGCCTCTCAGCTTTCTCCACTGCCTGCAATAGTTTCTGGGTTCCTTTTATTTTTTTCTGCTGTCTGCTCTCCTGTTCTCCCTGTCTGTGAAGATTTTTTTAAAAAATACTTTTTTATGATTTTCCTGTGGTTTCAGAAGATTAAAGATATATATATATATTCAGTCAGCCATTTTAGCCTAGAATTCTCTATTTTCATGTTTATTTTTTCCACCTATAATAAATTATTGTGATAGAACATTTAGAGATACAGAAAAGCATAAAGATTAAAATAATAATCCCCTACAGTCCCATCTTTTTGAGTGAACTCGTGTTGACCTGTTATGTTTCTAGTCTTTTTCTGTGCGCGTAAATTATGATCACATAATGTATACAGTTTTTTCCAGCTGTATTCACTTAACAATGTGTTGTTAAATGTTAAGTCTCAATATTTTGGGTAATCATTGGAAATTCTCTGATATCATTTTTAACAACCACAGGTATTCTATTGTATTCATAATAATAATTCACCCTTATATAGTACTTAACAATATGTCAGATATTGTTCTAAATGCTTTGCAAATACTAACTCATTTAATCTTCCCATCAACACTATGAGGTAGATATTATTGTTATTATCCCATTTTGCAATGAGGAAATAAGGCACAGAGTAGTGCCCATGGTCACTCAGCTAGTAAGCGGTAGAGTCAGAATTCAAATTCGGCCAGGCGTGGTGGCTGACACCCGTAATCCCAGCAGTCTGGTAGACCGAGGTGGGTGGATTAGGGATTGAGCCCAGAAGTTTGAAACCAGCCTGGGAAACATGGCAAAACCCTGTCTTTACAAAAAATACAAAAAAATTAGCCAAGTGTGGTGGCATGCGCCTACAGTCCCAGCTACTTGAGAGGCTGAGGCAAGACAGTCACTTGAGCACAGGAGGGGGAGGTTGCAGTGAGCTGAGACTGTGCCACTGCACTCCAGCCTGGGCGAAAGAGCGAGACCTTGTCTTAAATAAATAAATAAATAAGAATTCAAATTTAAGCAGTCTGGCTTGAGAGTCTGTTCTCGTAATCATGATACCAGACAATGCTTCTATATTTGTGCAATCATTTATTTTTTACACATTGTTAGATAATTTAGGTTGTTTGTATTTTATGTTAATTATAGATTATGCTTGTACAAATGTCTTTTTGTGTCAGGTTTTGTGCACTTCAGTTTATTTGCTATTGTCCTTCTACATCCTTTCATGTTCCTGTCCCATTTCTCTTCCCTTCTCAATCATCTCTCTTTATATTTATGACCCATTCTTCTTAATACTGGCAGTTTGGATCTCTTTTGAAAAGCATTCCTGAAAGTTGACAGATGACCTTTCTTCTTGTCAAATTCATTGCATTTGTTCTTAGTCTCATTGATCAGTCTGTAACATTTGACAGACTATTAGCTACACTCATTTTTTTTTTTTCTTTTGACACGGAGTTTTGCTCTTGTTGCCCAGGCTGGAGTGCAATGGTGGGATCTCGGTTCACTGCAACCTCCGCCTCTCAGGTTCAAGAGATTCTCCTGCCTCAGTCTCCCGAGTAGCTGGGATTACAGCCATGCGTCACCACGCCCGGCTAATTTTGTATTTTTAGTAGAGATGAGGTTTCACCATGTTTGTCAGGCTGATCTTGAATTCTGACCTCAGGTGATCTGCCTGCCTCGGCCTCCCAAAGTGCTGGGATTACAGGCGTGAGCCACCGTGCCTGGTCAGCTACACTCATCTTTATGAAAAGTTCTTCCCTTTCACTGTTCTTGTCATTGTACTCTTCTAGTTCTTCCACCTCTTTTTCCCTTCTCTTAACTCCCTTCTGTCATCCTCCTGACTATCAAATGTGGACTTTCTTCCTAGTTATATCCTCGCCTCTTGGTTCTTCTCTTTCCTCTCTCTCCCTCTCTTTCTCCTTCTCTTCCTCCCCATTCTTCTTCTCTCCTCTTCCTCTTTTCTTGATTTTGCAGGCTCTCTCCTTGAGTGATGGCATCCATTTTCACGATCAGTTTCAAGTACTATGTCTTTAGAACTGAATTTATTTATTTCTCTTTATCAAACAAATTGTCCCACATGAAATTCTTATTTTGTTTATATTATCACCACTGTTTTGGTCACATAGGCTAAAACCGTATTCATTCTTAGTTTCACCATTACCCTTTATTCTTTCTTCTAAAATGTTTATGTACAATTCACATATCATAAAATTCACCCTTTTAAAGCCTACAATTCAGTGGTTTTTAGTATAGTCACAAAGTTATAAAACTGTCACCACTATCCTAATTCCAGAACATTTCATGACCCTCAAAAGAAACCCTCTTCATGAGAACACATGGACACAGGGAAAGGTATAACACACACTGGGGCCTTTTGGGGGGTGGGTTGTGGGGACAGAGAGCATTAGGAAAAAAAGCTAATGCATGCTGGGTTTAATACCTAGGTGATGGGTTGATAGGTGCATCAAACCACCATGGCACATGTTTACCATGTAACAAACCTGCACATGTACCCTGGAACTTGAAATAAAAATAAAAAAAACTCCTGTTCTTATTAGCAGACACTCCCCGTTCTCCCATCCCCTTGGCTGTGAATTTACTAATCTATTTTCTATCTCTATGGACTTGCCTATTCTGGGCACTTAATATAAATGAATCACGAAGCATGTGACATTTTGTGTCTGACTTCTTTCACTTAGGATAATGTTTTCAAAGTTCATTCATATTGTATCATGTATCAGTATTTCATTCCTTTTGATGATTGAATAATATTCCTTTGTATGGATGTACCACCTTTCGTTTGATGGACATCTGGGCTATTTTTACCTTTTGGATATTTTGAATTACACTGCTATAAACATTTTTTTTTTTTTTTTGAGACGGAGTCTTGCTCTGTTGCCTAGGCTGGAGTGCAGTGGTGCAATCTCGGCTCACCACAACCTCTGCTTCCTGGGTTCAAGTGATTCTCCTGCCTCAGTCTCCTGAATAGCTGGGACTATAGGCACATGCCAGCATGTCTGGCTAATTTTTGTATTTTTAGTAGAGACAGGGTTTCACTATGTTGGCCAGGCTGATCTTGAACTCCTGACCTCGTGATCTGCCTGCCTTGTCCTCCCAAAGTGCTGGGACTACAGGAGTGAGCCACCGTGCCTAGCCTATAAACATATTTGTACAATGTTTTGAGTGAACATATGCTTTCAATTCTACTGCATGTATACCTACAAGTGAAATCACTGGGTCATATGGTAACTTTATGTTTATTATTTTGAGAAACTGTCAGACTGTTTTCAAACCTGGCTGCACCATTTACATCCCTATCAGTAATGTTTTAGGGTTCCAGTTTCTCCGTACCCTCACCAACACTTGTTACTATCCTTTCTTTTCTTTCTTTCTTTTTTTTATTATAGCCACCTAGTGGGTATGAAGTGTTATTTTAGTTTTTTTTAAATTTAGAAATTTATTCTGTTTAATCCACAAGCTTTACATAGCTTTAATTAAAAAAAAAAAAACTGAAAAAAAAAAAATCAAAACAAAAACAGTGAAA
>NW_016803099.1:19047-36244 GCF_001698545.2 Rhinopithecus bieti
GCCTCTTCTAACCGGGGAAGATTGTCTTCTAGGGGAAGGAGATTTACATCTTCCTGGGCTACCAGACCTCTCCCTTTTTTCTCTGCTGCTTTCTTTTTCTTCCCTATGCCTTTTATCTTTGTCTTTGTCTTGCTTTTCATAGATGCCAATTTTCTTGTTCAATCTGTCTTTGTTTTATTTCTTCTTTCTTCAGTTCTAGGAAAGCAGAAGGAATTCCCATGATGTTTCCTTGTGCACTTAGCAGCAGGGGCCACAGTTCTCCCACAAATTCTCGAGCATTTTTTCCATTCGAAAATCCAGTCAGGTTGATTTGCATCATTTTGGAGTCTGGGTTCTTCACTTACAACTGGTTGAATATAAATTCAATCACATCATCTTCATCCCAAGGATTTCCATTACTCTTTTTGTTATCCAAGGCTTTATAACTTCCAAATTTACTTTGCTCGTGTCCCCCTTTTTTTCTAGGCATTCTGCAAATTTCAGCTGCTTCAGTAGCTTCTTCTGTTTGTTGCAGAACTGATTATCCTGTTCTCCACTTGATCGGCAGAAGAATCCCACGTGCATCTTGCCTTCTCGCTCAGAGATTGCTCCCTATGCCAGGGTGCACCGCCTATTTTATAGTTTTAATTTGCATTTCCCTGATGACTAATGATATTGAGCATCTTTTCATGTGCTTATTGACCATTTGCATATCTTCTTTGGAAGTATGTCTATTAAAATGCCCATTTTAGCATTGAATTATTTTTCTTTTATTGTTGAGTTTTAAGAGTTTTTAAAATATATTCTGGATTCTAAATCCTTATCAGTTATGTGACTTGCAAATGTTTTTTTCCATCCCATGGACTGTCTTCTCAGTTTCTTTCTTTCTTTCTTTTTTAATTTTTTTTGAGACTGAGTCTCGCAATCTTGCCCAGGCTGGACTGCAGTGGCACCATCTCCACCAACTGCAAGCTCCACCTCTGGGGTTCACGCCATTCTCCTGCCTTAGCCTCGCGAGTAGCTGGGACTACAGGCGCCTGCCACCACGCCTGGCTAATTTTTTTTTTCTTTTGTATTTTTAGTAGAGACAGGGTTTCACCGTGTTAGCCCGGATAGTCTCGATCTCCTGACCTTGTGATCCACCCTCGTTGGCTTCCCAAAATGCTGGGATTACAGGTGTGAGCCACCGTGCCTGGCTTCAGTTTCTTGATTGAGTTCTTTGAAGCACAAAATTTAAGTTTTGATAAAGTCTGTCTTTGTTTGCTTGTGGTTTTCGTGTCACATTTAAGAAACCATTGCCTAATCTAAGGTCACTAATATTTATTTCTATGTCTTACAGTTTTATATTTTTATGTCTTAAATTTAAGTCTTTGATCCATTTCAAGTTAACTTTTGTATATGGCACAAGATAGGAGTCTAATTTCATTCTTTGCATGTGGATATCCAGTTTGTCTTGCCACCATTCGTTAAAAAGACTATTCTTCCCCTATTTAATTGTCTGGAGTTCCTTGGTGAAAATCAAATGATCATAAATCTATGGGTTTCTTTCTGGACTCTCAATCCTATGTTATTGGTCTATCCTTATATGTTAATCCTTATGCCAGTACCACAGCATCTTGATTACTGTGGCTTTGTATTACATTTTCAAATTAGGAAGTGTGAGTTCTCCAACATTCTTCTTTTTCAAGATTGTTTTGGCTAGATGTTTGCATTTTCATATATATTTTAGGAAGAACTTTTCAATTTCTTCAGAAAGTCAACTGTAAGCTGGGTGCAGTGGTACGTGCCTATAGTCCCAACTACATAGAAGGCTGAGGCAGGAGAATCCCTTGAGCCCAGGAAGTTCAAGCAAGCCTGGGCAAAACAGCAAGACCCCATCTCAAAAAATAAAATCCAAACAGAATAAAACAAAAAAGCCAGCTGTGATTTTGATAGATATTGCATGGAATCTGTGGATTAATTTGGGGAATATTGCCATCTTAGCAATATTAAGTCTTCTAGTTCATGCACACAGGATATCTTTCCATTTGTTTGGCCTTGTTTAATTTATTTCAATGACATTATACTTTGTATGATTTCAATTCTTTTCAATTTATTGGGACTTTTTTGTGGCCCAACATGTGGTCTACCCTGGAGAATGTTCCATATATACTTGAGCAGAATGTATATTCTGCTCTTGTTTGGTGGAGTGTTCTGTAGATGTCTGTTAAATCTAGTAGGTTCGTAGTGCTGTTCAAGTCTTTCATTCTCTTGTTGATCTTCTGTCTAGTTGTTGTATCCATTATTGAAAGTGGGGTACTGAAGTTGCCAACTATTATTGTTGAGTTGTCTATTTCTTCCTTCAATTCTGTCAGGTTTTGCTTCATATAATTTGGGGGCTCTGTGGTTAGGTACATATATGTTTATAATTGCTATTTTTTTTTTTTTTTTTTTTTTTTTTCTGAGACGGAGTCTTGCTCAGTCGCCCAGGCTGGAGTGCAGTGGCGTGATCTTGGCTCACTGCAAGCTCTGCCTCCCGGGTTCCCGCCATTCTCCTGCCTCAGCCTCCCAAGTAGCTGGGACTACAGGCACCTGCCACCACACCTGGCTCATTTTTTTTGTATTTTTAGTAGAGACAGGGTTTCACCATGTTAGCCAGGATGGTCTCGATCTCCTGACCTTGTGATCCACCTGCCTTGGCCTCCCAAAGTGCTGGGATTACAGGCGTGAGCCACCGCACCCGGCTGCTATTTATTCTTGATGTATTGACTTTTACATTGTCACAGAATGTCCTTTATCTCTCATAACACTTTTTGTCTTTAAGTCTATTTTACCTGATAGAAGTGTAGTTACTCCAGCTCTCTTTTGGTTACTGTTTGCTACACACACACACACACACACACACACACATACATTTTATACTTTTACTTTCAACTTAATTTGTGCCTTTGAATCAAAATTATACCTCTTGTAGACATCATATATTTGGATAATTTTTTGAACACTTTTTCCAATCTCTTTTAATTTTACATTTTAAACATTTTAACATTTTAACATTTTACATTTTAAACATTTTAACACAGAATAAGTACTCCATAAATGGTAGCTGTGGTTATTAGTTACTATTTTATTTTAACATTGTGCTTTGCTCATGATGTTCCATCTATTTGTAATTTCGTTGTTTTTTTGTTTGTTTGTTTAAAATCAATTTACATTTAATGTAGTTATGTCATCAATTTACATTTAATGTAGTTATCGATAAAGTAGAATTTACATCTGTCATTTTGTTATTTTTTCTATATATTTTATGTCTTTTCTGTTCCTTTATTCCTTCACTACTGCCTTTTTTTGTGTGTTAAGTAGGTATTTTCTAGCGTACCATTTTTATTCCCTTGTCATTTCTTTTACTGTTTTTCTTTTTAGTTATTTTCTTAGTGGTTGTTTCATGGATTGCTAATATCTTAATTTATAACAATGTAGCTCATATTAATACCAACTTGATTTCAATATTAAAAGCTTTGCTCCTCTACAGCTCCTTTCCCTCCCCCTCCTTTGTGCTGTTATTGTCATACAAATGATACCTTTATACTTCACATGTCCATCAATATGGATGTATAATTATTGCATTATGCAGTTGTCTTTTAAATTAGATATACAGCAAAGGAGTTTCAAACAAATAATATTTGCTAATCATGGAACTTTGGGCAAGTTCTTTAACTTCTCTAAACTTAGATGTCCTCATCTGCAGTATGGATATAATGATATTATTTACCTTGTATGGTTGCTTCAAGGATTAAGTGGGATAATGTATGTAAAGCATTTAGAACAGTGCCTAACACAGAATAAGTACTCCATAAATGGTAGCTGTGGTTATTAGTTACTATTTTATTTTACCATTGTGCTTTGCTCATGATGTTCCATCTATTTGTAATTTCGTTGTTTTTTTGTTTGTTTGTTTTGTTTTCTTTTCTTTTTGACAGAGTCTCACTCTATTGCCCAGGCTGGAGTGCGCTGGCGTGATCTCAGTTCACTGCAACCTCCAGCTCCTGGGTTCAAGCGATTCTCATGCCTCAGTATTCTGAGTAGCTGGGATTACAGGCGTTTGCCACCATGCCCTGCTGATTTTTGTATTTTTAGTAGAGATGAGGTTTCACCATGTTGGCCAGGCTGGTCTCAAACTCCTGACCTCAAGTGATCCACCTGCCTCGGCCTCCCAAAGTGCTGGGATTACAGGCGTGAGCCATGGTGCCTGGCCTATTTGTAATTTCTTCTTTCCAATTTCCCTATGACAATTTTTTTTTTTCATTCTCAAATACCACCACTTCCATGCTCTTAACTTGTACAGTATCTATTATCACTATTACAACACTTATCACAGTCTTCCTTAGATTGTAGTTATTTGTAATATGTCTTATCTCTCATTCTATATTTTAAAACTCACGAGGGTGAATACTATGTCTTCTTCATCTCAGTATTTTTCACAGTGTGTAACTCAGTGCCTTATAATGGAGTAAGTGCTCAGTAAATGTTTACTGTATCACTGAATAACGTGAATAATTTAAAAATGCAAAACAGATTGAATTTCCTAGTTCTGTTAGTAGATCTGAATGCCATTTTAAAGCAATAAACCAAGCATGATACACTTCCCTTAAGTGGTTTATGGACTTTCTCAGGTGAATAGGAGAGTCAAGAAGATACTGGATCTTATTTCCAAAATGTGGTAGACTGAAGAGAATTTCAGCGCCTCACAGCATACAAATGGATCTGGATTTATTAGTTTGGTTTCAAAATAATTGTGGTTTTTGCAATTCCTTTCAACTACCAAAATCGCAATTTACTTTTGCATCAACTTATAGATGGAGAAGCCGATTAATGAACATATATATTCCCTAAAAGAATGTGGAGAACAGTAAAAGTTTATTAAACAATGTACTTTTCCTCCATGTAACCCAAATGTAGGTAGGGAAGGGAAAGACGCAGCAGAGTTTGATGAGTATGCCACTTGAACTTTAAAATAGAAAGAAAGAAAGTTTAATTTCAGCACTCAATATTATGGTAAGTGACTTGTGGGAATGTCCTACATTTCTGATTGTCCTTTCCTTGCCTGTAATGCCTATTCACAGAGGCGGTTTAGAGAAGTAAATGGAACTAATGGATTGTGGAAACTTGTTTTGTGGAGTTACAAAGCATTTTTGGTCACTCCTCTTTTCTGGGTTCTTAGTGCTCTGTGTTCATCATTCTGCTATAGCACTTCCCATGTTGTATTGTAATTTATTTGTTTATATCTGTCTCCACTAGATTGAGTTTTTTTCAGAGTAAGAGTTTTTTATTTACTTGGATACCAGGGACCTAACACACTGGTCCTCAATAATGTTTGATGAATGTGTGGATAAATGTTTCAGGTCGGGAGATGAACTCAGGTGACCTATTTAAGCTTCCTTTTCTAGTTTTTGTTGTTTAAGATTCCATGAAAAGGTCTAGAAATAATTAGAGATTGACTAGGAAGGAAATATTTTAGAATGTGAAAACATGAACTTGGAGGACAGTTACAGATTTGTTAAACACATATTAACATTCTAGAGTGTACTTTCAAAAGGGAATTGTTGGATGGGATAATTGGAGTTTATATATAAAAAGAGTTATTGATTGTCAAGTGAGAAGTAATTTTTTCTGGCAAGGAATGATAACAGCTGAAATGAATCTCTCAAAAGCTAGGAAATTTGGCAGAGGAATATTTGTGGCTAAACAAATTCATTAGAGCAGGAAAGGTATTAAAAACATTTTGAGAAGTGGAGTTAAATCATGGGGAAAACCAGGCTTCCTTATTTAAGATCCGAAACTGATGGGACATAAGGTGGAGGTTTTGGTTTTGTTTGAAAGAGCTTGAAGCTACATCTCCCAAGAGGGAGCAAAGTATGAGCCTTTGGAGGAACAGAATAGCTATACCTTACTGAAAACGTTAGTTAGTTAGACAGAAGAAGGTTGTAAACACAAGGGGGAAAAGTGAAGTAGAA
Organism: Rhinopithecus bieti; assembly: GCF_001698545.2. NCBI lineage: Eukaryota > Metazoa > Chordata > Mammalia > Primates > Cercopithecidae > Rhinopithecus > Rhinopithecus bieti. The sequence goes on from NW_016803099.1 coordinate 25,020, forward strand.
ATAGTAAAATGAAAGAACAGGATGACGAAGTTGATTGAGTAAAGGCCAAATCACTTGTTAATGGAGAGATGATAAAGCATCCAAAGCAATGATCCAATAAGAAATGAGAAGAGATGACAAATATGATGGCATAATTAAAATGATAGGACTTGGAATGGACCTTGGGAGAACGTACCAACTAAAGAGCTAACCCAGAGGATTCCCTGGAACGTAGGACCTCAAAGCCTAAACTGGTAATATCAATCGAGTGGCTATTAACACATTCCCTCTCTCTGGTCTCTGACAAAATTCCAGGAGGTGAGAGACCAGTGTAATTGGGTGGAGTGGGTTCAGGGATAATTTTCTAATCAAGAGGCTTATTATATTATTATTATTTTTGAGGACAGAGTCTCTCTCTGTTGCCCAAGCTGGAGTGCAGTGCCGATCTATCTGCTCACTCCAAACTCCGTCTCCTGGGTTCAAGGTGCCATTCCTCTAGCCTCAGCCTCCCGAGTAGCTGGGATTACAGGTATGCGCCCACCACTCCTGGGCTAATTTTTGTATTTTTAGTAGAGATTGGGTTTGCCATCTTGGCCAGTCTGGTCTTGGAACCTGACCTCATTGTGATCTGCCCACTTTGGCTTCCCAAATGCCGGTATTATAGGCATGAGCTACTGCACCCAGGAAGAATATGTTAGAATGTAAAAACATGAGTGGAGGATAGTACAGATTTGTTGCACACGTATTAACATTCTAGAGTCTATCATCATAGAGGCCCTCATCATAGAGGCTTTATTATAAGCATAGTGGGAATGAGGAAAAAGCTTGCACTTAAACAAATCAGACACACCAGGACTTAGAATCCCAGCTCTGGCCTCTTTTAGTGGTTTGACCTGAGCAAAAGTACTAATATCCCTAAAGACATTAATAAGGAAACTCTGTCCCCTTCCATAACTCCTGGTTTCGGATGTCTGGTCTTGTTCATCTAATTTTTTCTATATTTTTTTGGCCTGTTTTCAATTTTTTTAAATGCTGCTTTCTAAGACATTTTTCATCTTCTATCTTCCAACCCTTTTATTGAGGTTTTATATTCTCTTGTCATATTTTTAATTCCCAGAGCTCTTTTGTTTTCTCAATAGTCTTTAAAAATTTCTTTTTCTTGCTTTATGGTCGCAAATTCCTCTAATCTCTCAAGGATGGTCAATGAATAGGGTTTTCTTTTTAAAAGGTTTCCTTCTGAGCTTACAGGGATCTTCCCCAAGAGAACAGACTCCGTATTCTGCTGGTGTTGGGGAAGGAAATTATTGGCCCTGCAGAACAGGGCAAGGAATCTGGCAAGTCAGCTACCTAGGCTGACTTTCAAGCAGTCTCCTGGTTATTACCTCTCTTTCATGCCTACTTACAGGGATACCTGGTACTACAATTCCTGAGCCCCTTTTGATTCTGTGGTTAAATGGATTTGGTGTTCAGCTTTCCCTACTGATGACTTAGGATGCAGGTTCTCAGTTTCTGGTAATTCATGTCCCGACCTGCAGGGGACAGCTCGAACTAGACCCTGGAAGGGAGGAGTGGGGAATGGAGGAGACAAGAAAACACGAGAAATGAGACAAGACAAATAGGGCCTGATCAAGTCTTGTTTATTGAATGGTAGGGTCATGCCTTATATGGCTGGCAGGGGAAGAGGTTGGCCAGGGCGGGTGACGGGCCGGGTCTTCTCAAATTACAATCCGCTCATGCGCAGTGGAGTTTGTACTGTTCCCGGAGCGCGGGATCGCGCCTGCCGCCTAGGCTGCATATTCTTCCTGGGCGGGAAATGTTTGCGCCGCGCAGCGGGAAAGGCTTTGCGCGCGCGGGGGGAACAGTTTAGGACACGCGCGGGGAAAAGCTTTGGGCGGGCGGGGGGAACAGTTTAGGCGCGCTCGCGGGAAGGGCTTTGTTAATAAAGAACCGGAAATGTGCCGTCTTGTCTCCGCTTTGCGGAGATCAAGCAACAGGGTCGGCTAATTCCGGCCTCATGGCTCCGGGGACAAATTCAGTTATCTATTTGTTCAGCTGCTATCTAGTTTCCAAAATTTGTTGCTTATATCTTTTCTCCTCTATTCTCCTATCTTGTGTGTTTATGCCCTTTTAGAATTCCTTTACTGTAATTTTATCACGGTTTTGAGGAAGGAGCAGAGCAAAATGTGTGAGTTAAATCTGCCATCTTTAACCAAAAGTCTCTTAATTCTTTTTTTGTTTTTTTAAATTATTTTATTTTACATTCAGGGGTACACGTGCACATTTGTTTCATGGGTATTCTTAACTCTTCATGTCTTGTGTATCCATCTCTTTTCATTTTAACTATCACCACATTATACGGCTTCTTACTACTTCCTATCTGGGCTCCTTTCTTCTCTCATCTTGTCCCTTAGGTCTGTTTTCCACAATGTTGTGGGTTCATCTTCCCAAACAACTGCACTGTGTATGAGAGTTTTGATTGTAAAAACTCTTCTGTTGCTTCCTAATGCCAAAAGGAGAAAATCAAAGTCTTCCACAGTCTAGCCTCTGTCTACTGTTTCAACCTTATTTTTTAGGCTTTCTGAAACACTCATATCCATATCCATACCCATCCCCACTTATAGCTTTGGTGAAACTTGTCTGGTGTACCAAATAAGTAGGGACACAGCAGCTAGGCTTGCCTGGTGATGTATCCAGTAGACTTAGAAGTTGGCCTGTTGATGTTGAGCAATCAGTTTAAAACTCCTTAAGTGAATACCTGTCTAACTTGAAGGCATCTTATGGCCCCTTTCAGCCTAGGATTTGAAAATCTGTTTTCCATGTATGCTATTTCTTGATTGTGTTCACTATATAGCATATTGAGTTTTTTTCCATGGTCTACTGCTTCACCCCTTATTTACCTTCTACTAGAGTTTGCAGGTACAAGAATGAGTAGGCTGTGGAAATTATATCCTATAAGAAACTTCCATCTTCTTTCTTATATGGTATCAAGTTTAAGTCATAGCTCAATGACTGGGTTTACACATTGTGATTTAATATTCTTCTAGAATTTAACATTGTGATTTATGATATCCTTCTTACCAAAAGAATGTCTGGATATTCATAGGTGTGGTGGCTCTTGCCCACCACTCCAGTGGTTTGGGCGACTGAGATGGGAGGATCACTTGAGCCCAGGAATTTGAGAACAATTTGGGCAAGGTAGTGAGACTTCCTCTCTACAAAAAATGTTAGCCAGTCCTGGCGGCACACACTCGTAGTCCTAGCTGCTCAGGAGACTTTGGTGGGATGGTTGCTTGAGTCCAGGAGGTTGAAGCTAAATGTAAGCTATGATTGTGCTGCTGCACTCCAACCTGGGTGACAGAGCAAGACATTGTCTCAAAAAAAGTTATGTTTATAACATTTTCCTGAAAGTATGTTGTTTTCTTTTGTTGTACACTATACATTTTTAAATTAAAAATTTTAAAATTNTATACATTTTTAAATTAAAAATTTTAAAATTTGATGGACATATAATATTTGTACATATTCTTGGGGCACATAGTGATGTTTCAATGCATATAATGTATAGTGATCAAATCAGGATAATTAGCATACCCATCATCTCAAAATTTATTATTTCTTTGTGTTGGGAACATTTAATATCCTCCTTCTAGCTAGCTACTTGAGACTATATAACATATTATTATTATTATTATTATTATTTTTTGAGACAGAGTCTCGCTCTGTCGCCCAGGCTGGAGTGCAGTGGTGCGATCTCGGCTCACTGCAAGCTCCGCCTCCCGGGTTCACGCCATTCTCCTGCCTCAGCCTCCCGAGTAGCTGGGACTACAGGCGCCTGCCACCTCGCCCTGCTAGTTTTTTGTATTTTTTAGTAGAGAAGGGGTTTCACCGTGTTCGCCAGGATGGTCTCGATCTCCTGACCTCGTGATCCTCCCATCTCGGCCTCCCAAAGTGCTGGGATTACAGGCTTGAGACACCGTGCCCGGCCCATATTATTATGAATTCCTGTCATCCTACAGCGTTATAGAATGCTAGAACTTATTTTTCTTATCTAGCTGTAATTTTGTGGCCTTTAACAAATCTCTCCCTACCCCTTGTTTTCTAATGACTTTTTTCTCCATTCAGAATTGTCTTTGCTGATCTCTTTATCAGGACTAAAATTCTCTGGATGGAAGGGTCATCAGCTACCATCTCCTTTGCTACTCTGCTAGATATCCTTACAATTTGGTTTGGAATTTCAGTACCACTAACATTTTTTTGGTGCATATATTGGAAATAAGGAAAAGGTCAACTTTTAAAATACTGCTTTTGGCCACTGAGCGATAGCTGAAATAATACCTCAGTGTATATATTGCACATGAAATACAAAAAGTCCCACTGGAGAAAATTACAGAGAATAATCATTTTGGAATAAAAGATATTTTAAAAAATTAAGTAAAAGACAGTAACACTTTCAAAGATATTAATGCATTTCCTACATTATCAATTGTTATATTTCCTTTTACTTCTGATGAACCAAATTAAAAGGACATATTGTAGAAAGGCCGACATCAGCCAACTCAGAAAACTAATAGGATTATACAGTGGGAGAAGACAGTCAAGATATAGTCCAAGAAATGGGGCTATTCAGTTTACAGATTTGAAGTTAGCCTATTCCACATATCAGAAAAAGGTATAGGATACCAAAAAGTCTCAATGAGGCCACACAACCAAAAAACTATTCAAGGATATAGCATGAGATTGCAGAAGAAACGTTGGAAAAGTCAAAATGGGAGGTGGAGTTCCACAGAGAGCAGCAAAAAGAAAATTTTCTGAAAACTATTGACACATTCTCAGACAAATTCTAAGAGAGAACTTTTGGATATTTTAGATTATTTTGCATTAGAATAGTCACTGGTAAATCTTTCCAGTCTCTCCCTTGGAAATTATAAAAAAGGATAAATATCCTTATTGATTGTTTAGCTGTGTATCATTTAGTATGGTGCCACTGGCCACATGTGGCTGTTGAGTACCTGAAATGTGGCTGTCTGAATTGAGATGGGCTCTATGTGGAAAATACATACCAGATTTTGACACACTTAGAGCAATAACAAAAGATAATATAAAATATTGCTCAATAATTTATATTAACACAAGTATATAATCATAATATTGGACATGTTAGACTAAATAAAATACGATGTTGAAATTAATTCCATCTGTTTATTTTTTAATTTTTTAAGGGGGCTAATAAAAAATTTAAAATACACATGAGCTTGCATTATACTTACATTGCACAGCACTGCCTACCCCTGCCACACGACTGCTTTTTGTTTTTCTTAAAACAATTGTTGGTTTTTCTTAAAGCTGCCTTTGAGAAAAATGCTCCCTGTAAAGTAAATATTCCATGCCCTCTTCAGATCAAGATTCTGTTTTGTGATAATATTCTGTATAGAATGTTTTCAGTTTCATTCATTCTGACTATCACTTCAATTTTTTTCCGAGCAGATTACTTTGTCCATTCACACAAACCAGATCCCTGTCAGATTCGCTCCAATAGAACTCTTACAAAACCATTATTGGCATCATAATTGGTGGCAATTTTACCCTTCAGTGGTAATTTTTTATTCAACTCTTTTTCATTCTGAACAGTATTTGGTGAGTATACATCTTCATAATCTTAAAAGTGTTAGTTTTTAGTAAATTAACATTCCTTATTTTAAGGGAGGTTAAATTCTGGTATGAGTAGTACTTCATTTACCTCCACTTTATCCAGTAAATAACAATCTGACCCTAGAAGATTTCCTAAGAAACTGAGACGGAATCAATGACTTAAAAAAATTTTTTTATTTTTAATTTTGTGAGTACAAGTAGGTGTGTATAATTTATGGGGTTACATGAGATTGTTTTGATACAGGCATGCAGTGGCATATATAATCACATCTATGAGAATGAGGTATGCATCCCCTCAAGCATTTATCCTTTGTGTTTCAACATACAATTATACTCTTTTAGTTATTTAAAATGTACAATTAAAATTATGTATTGAGTATGAGTCACCCCTGTTGAATTCCACAACTTTTAACGGGTACTTTTGAATGGAATATTATAAAGATTTACTTTTGCCTGGGCACGGTGGCTCACACCTGTAATTCCAGCACTTTGGAGGCCGAAGCGAGGTGGATCACTTGAGGTCGGGCCGTTCGAGACCAGCCTGGCCAACATGGTGAAAACCCTAATCTCTACTAGAAATACAAAATTAGCTGGGCGTGTGGTGACTGCCCACTGTAATCCCGCTACTCGGGAAGGCTGAGGCATGAGAATCACTTGAACCTGGAGGTGGGGGTTGCAGTGACCTGAGATCATGCCACTGCATTCCAGCTTGGGTGAACAGAGTGAACTCCATCTAAAAAAAACAAAAACAAAACAAAAACAAGCTGCAAAATAGTTATAGTAACCATGATTTTCCAGATGTTCTTGATGGGAAATTTAAGAGAAAGGAAGGTTTTACAATGAAAACTAAAAGGTTTTTCGACAATTAATTTTATTTCAATGAAAAACAGGTGCCTTGTTTTTATTTTATTTTTGTTTTTGTTTTTTGAGACAGGACTCACTCATGTCACCTAGGCTGGAGTGCAGTGTGTGATGTTCGGTTCACGCACCTCTAACCTGCCTCCGGGTTCAAGCAATTCTCAAAGGTTCTCAGCCTCTTGAGGAGCTGGGACTACAGGCGTGTGACCACTAGGCCAGCTGGATTTTTGATTTTGTAAGAGACAGGGTTTGCAACTGTTGGCCAGGCTGGTCCTTGAAGCACTGTTGTTGCATACAACTTGTATATATTTGGTATATATTTAATATTATCTAGAGAGGTCTTCTCCTCAAACCCTCATCCCTCACTCTCATACTCAGGTATATATTTACCATGGATTTTTAGGTGTGGGTATTGATCAGGTCATCAGTTTCTTTATTTCTAGAAGGCTTAAAATGATGTTGTGGTGGGTGTATGGCTCCACCGCCTTTAATCCAGCATTTGGGAAGCTGGGAAATCACTTGAGCCAGGAGTTCAAGGCCAGCCTTGGGCAACATTGCAAGATCTGTCTCTACAAATGAATAAATAAAATAAAAATTAGCTGCATGGTGGCACGTGCTTGGCTAAAATTTAGCCAAAGCATAGGTGCCTTAAAGTTCCAGTCTACTTGAGAGGATGAGGCAGGAGGATCAACTTGAAACTCAGGAGGTTGAGACTGAGTGAGCTGTGGATCGCACCCACTGCACTCTACCTGGGTGACACAGTAAGACCCCTTCTCTAAAGTATTAATTAATAATTGGAATGGGCCATTGACATCCAACTTAGCTCAGTCTATAATAACCAGAGAATTAACTTCATTCTTTCAAAGTTCACCTAGATGTATCTACACCAATTTTTTTTGGATGCATGTTATGAAAGTTATTTAATAGAATTATGTGTGCTGTGCTATAAAGACAATCTTGGAAAAGCCTGAAATGTCAATAGGCCTTCTAAGGCAAAAGTGTATTGAATCTGGGTTTCTGTTTTATGATGTAGTTGAGTGGTATTTATGACACTTGCAAGCCTTCCATTTCTAAAGAGAATGTTTTTAAAATAGTATGGAGAAAATTATGGGTGATATTGGAGATCTCAAGTGGGAGAACTAACTATATGATGAGAAACATGAGTAAGTAGCAGCACAGGGGGGGGGGGGGGGGGGGGGGGGGGGGGGGGGGGGGGGGGGGGGGGGTGGGGGGGGGGGGGGGGGGGGGGGGGGGGTTCTGACTAGAGAAGATAGGCCAAAATCTGAAACTGCATAGGTAAGGGACTAATTTTGGTACTAATGGATTAGGTGAAAGGTTTGATACAGAGTTGAATGTTAGGGGGAAAAAAAAGAAAAAAAAAAGTTTAGAGAAATTTGGACGTTCTGTTTATAGTTTGGATTGATCTTTCTGTGTGCACTGTTGAGTTTAAAGTTTATTTAAACCTCTTTTTATTTTCAGTCTCATTAGCTGACTACATGTTTGGCTTCCTTTTCTAGCTTATAAGTCTGTGATTACTGCTCAGAAATTACAGTTTTGCTGTATTATTCATTTATGTGCTGAGGTAAAGCCACAAGAAACTAATGCATCTACCATTTTCTATACTTGCATTACGGAATTAGGAATCTTGTTAGAAAAGAATGAAAAAATGATAACTGCATGTTCACAACTTGGGATCAGATTCATTGTGTTTCCTAATTAACACATTTTGACTTTAATGTGCTATCAAGTTAAGGGCTGCTTTGATGAAATTTAAATAGAAAGTGATTTCTGCTTTGGCTGGTATTGTAATTGGCGCATGATATTCAGGTTAAAATATAAGGGACTGATTTAATATTTATCAAGTTCAATGATATTTTCTTTTTTTTTCCCTTATCTTTTTTTTCTTTCTTTTTTTTTTTTTTTTTGAGACAGGGTTTCACTCTGTTGCCCAGGCTGGAGTGCAGTGGCACTATCTCGGCTCATTGCAATGTCTGCCTCCAGGGTTGAAGCGATTCTCCTGCCTCAGCCTCTCTAGTAGCTGGGATTACAGGTGACCGCCACCACACCCAGCTAATTTTTGTGTTTTTAGTAGAGACGGGGTTTTGCCATGTTGCCTAGGCTGGTCTCGAACTCCTGGGCTCAAGTGATCTGCTCGCCTTGGCTTCCCAAAGAGCTGAGATTACAGGCATGAACCACCACGCCTGGCCGATGTTTTCTTTTTAACAATTAAATTTTTTCTTTGCAGCTTAAGCCAAGATTCTGGTTTGTTGGTTTGAGATTGTGACTAAGGGTCCTTTCTCTTCTTTCAGTTTATTGCCTTTTGGTTACCACAGACATAAATAGTTCTTTTTACCCCAGTTCCATTTTTCCCCGCTATCATTCTGGATGACTGAGCTGTTAGTGTCCATTGTTCTCTTAAATCCCCTAAATCCATTTCATTTTGGTAGTTAAATATGACTCTTCAAGGATGACAGACAATGGAGGGTTCAGGGAATGATTCTTATATACATGTTGTCTTAGACATCTTCTTCTTGTGCTATTGGTATAGAGGTACAAAATATAACTGTATGTATACTTAAATATGCTTATGTAGTATACTTATACTTAGCCAGTGTATTAGTTCATTTTCACACTGCTGATAAAGACATACCCAAAACTGGGAACAAAAGAAGTTTAACTGGACTTACAGTTCCACATGGCTGGGGAGGCCTCAGAATCATGGCGGGAGACGAAAGGCGTTTCTCACATGGCAGCAAGAGAAGAATGAGGAGGAAGCAAAAGCGGAAAGCCCTGATAAACCCATCAGATTTCATGAGACTTATTCACTATCACGAGAATAGCATGGGAAAGACAGGCCGCCACGATTCAGTTACCTCCCCTGGGTCCCTCCCACAACACGCGGGAATTCTGGGAGATACAATTCAAGTTGAGATTTCAGTGGGGACACAGCCAAACCATATCATCTGGTCATTAATTCTATGTACATTTTGCCGTAGAGAATCTGCAGCAATCATTAATGAGGCACACAATAATAAGCATATAATGGATATGTTTTATTCCTAAGAAAATGTTTTGGGGGGTCCCGAAGACTACCCACATGTTTGGTGACTCACTAGAAGGACTCGTGGGACTAGGCATACAGATGCATACATGGGTAGGCTACCGAAAGGATGCCCACAGGATCAGTGAGGGAAAAGACAGGTGGATCCTGGAGAAATCCAGGCACAGCCTTCCTATGTTGTCTCCCTCCCGTTAGAGAGCACACTGAGTTTGCTTCTTTCTCCAGCAGTGCGAAATGCAGTAATAAATGTGCGATGTTCTGCCCAGGGAAGCCCATTAGAGATTCAGCATCCAAGGTTTTATTGGGAGTAGTCACATAGGCACTCTCTGCCTAGCAACTACAAAATTCCAGACTCCCCAAAGGAAAGCAAGTATTCACCATAAATCACATTGTCTGTACAGTCTAGGCATAGCAAACCATTCTACATCAGTCAGGGAATGACTAAATGCCAAATTCCCAGATGCAAGCCAAGGGCCAACCTTGCAAGCAGACTTTCTAAAGATAGTAGCCTCAGATCTGCTGTTAATTCTTTTCTCCACTGTCTTTCCCCATGGTCCTTGGCCACAGTGTCTTTGCAATAATAAATAATATTATCATCAGTAGGAGTCCATGGAACAGGGTGAGACCAACCTGCAGCATTGACCTCAGTTATGCCATCCGTGGGTCCTGAATTGAGCCAGTTAAAGCAAATCTTATTAACCCCAAGGTCTAGCCTAAATTTCTATATTATCCCCTTTTAAAAAAATGCCTGGCCTGAGGCATCAATAGGCATAGCACAACTCTGGCCAGTATGTAGAAGCTGAACTGAATGCCTTCCAGGGCTGAGGCAATGTTATGATAGTCAGCCTGCACAAATTAAAAGTCCAATCCCAGAGGGCACATGTGGTATCCCTGGAAACAAAGAGTTGACAATTGTTAGGACACCCCAAGCAGGACATACATTACATATTTTATTAAATTTCTTATACAAATTTCTCTTTTATTCCTTTTAATCCATTATTTTATGAAGTTTATCTTTTGTTCTTGTTATAACTGCTAACCCATTTATGGTTAAAATTTCATCTGAAAAGTCATTTTTTTTCTACTTCTTTTACAGGATCATCATTGGTGGTGGCGATCCTTTTAACCAGAAGCTTTATAGCTGTTTATCTTTTACATATGCAGTTCATTACTTCTCTGCCAAACTCCAAATCACAGAAATTGCGAGCTCTATTTTGTACTTTGGGTACACGATGATCATTGTGTTGATTTTCTTCCTTTTCATAGGTAACTACAGAATTACTCAGAATATTTCAGACTCTCTTAAGAGTCTTGGAGATAGCCGTAATGTAATAAACATCAATTAACAATTAGTGGAAGGAAAAGGGAACAAAGTCATCATGTTCATTTTATGCGTTGGAGATAAAAGATTGCAAAGCCGAGGGACCTGGAGGGACCTTATGTACTTAGCTACAAGACTGTCCCTTGTGAATGTTTTAAAACAGGGATATGTTCCAAAGCACAGAAAGGGTTATGTGTAATCACCTTTGAACAGCCTCCAAGCATAAAAAATAACCTACTTGGATAACTTTTAAATTAGTAAAATTAGATTAATTAAATATGTCGTCATATAAGCAATTATATGTGAAGGACAAGATGTATACTTCTCAGAATTACTCATTTGGGGTTGTTATTTGGA
>NW_016803100.1:0-3706 GCF_001698545.2 Rhinopithecus bieti
AATTTAAATTTTAAGTTATATTAACCAACTAAATAAAATAAAAACTCATCACTTCAGTTGCACCATCCACAGTTCTTTAGTTTAGTAGCACACGTGGCTAGTGGTTACCACATTGAAGAGTACAGGTTTAGAAAATCAACTATATTTTGATGCATCATGAAAAAAATTTCAAATTCCTGTAAACGTTTTTCATTATAAGTAGTATTATTCCTATTTTACACACAAAAAATGGACTCAAAAGACATTTGGAACTAACTCATTATCATACATTTTTATATATATACAGTTCAAATTCAAAACCAGCTCTGACTCTGATACCTGCTCTCTTTCCCTTACAATATTTCTCTTTCTATACACTAGTTGTCTTTACATTACATTATTTCAGTATCCATTACATTACTGTCTTCTTCAAAAAATGTAGAACAAACTTAAAATACTAAATTTAAATCAAATCATTAAAGCACAAAAGGACTTGCTGACAGGGGAGCAGTCAATATATATTTTTAAGTACTTAAACTTTATACTTCAGTAAAAAACCAAAAATAGCAAATATTAATTAAAACAGCTGTTTGTCACATTTGTCTGACATATAAATCGTACTTGCTTGTTTATGCAATATACTTTTAAAATGAAAGAAATTGTCTCTATTGTTACTAAGTTTATTAAAAGAGAAAAAAAGAATTTTACAACAACTTAAGAAGAAATTGCTTATAAATTATGCCAAGCAATGGCCTATAAAACTACTTTTAATTTATCTGTTTTCCTGACACTTTTGTTTAATCCTTAGAATTTGCTTTCTTTTGCTTTCCTAAAGCCTTCTTTTTAAATGATAACCAAGCAGGACAACATTAATAAAGTTCGTTTAAAGAGTAGATTGTTCAATGCATGTCCTTGGCATTTTGTTAGAGGTTAACTTTGAATCAGTTGGGATATAAGTGTATTTTATAGTTATATTTTAGTGTTCTGATAAATAAAATATAAGTATTTCATTTATACTGTGTAGTATGACTTCTTTTTTCTGTCTGCATTCTCTTTACTCTTTTGCTTTTTTAAAAATCTTACTTTCTAAATCATTAGAAGGTGTGTTGCCCCAAACCAGAGCTATCTACAGCTGTGAGCTTGAGTCATTGCAGGTTATCACTGTTTTTGCTGACGGCACCAATCATATCTTCAGAGCAAAGGCAGTTGTACGACTGTGGGAATAAGAATTTACTCCATATTCTCTAATTCTTTAGCCAAGTTTTTTAAAAAGAAAAGTAATGAAGGGATTAGACTTTCCCTTATTTTATTCTCATGACTTAGTGGCTTTGAAATCAGTTTTCAAGATCAAATAGAGAAAATTTTGTCTCTATCTCAACATAATAACTATGGGAGGGGAATTAATATACTTTTGGAGGAAAGATTTTATCTTAAAACTAAGATTCTTCTGTTGAGTGACTGGCATTTCACAGGAAAAGTTTTTTGCAAATTTAATACTTTTGTATATTCCTGTCAAAGAGCTCTTTTGGTGTGAAAAAATGTAAATGAGGTTTATATTTGTATAGTGCATGTTATGTTCTTGTTGCATTTAAATGTCCTGATATCCTACCCAAAGATTTCGATGTCCTGTTTTAAAACAATTATTGTTCTAGAACATACTTGCAAGTGGACCACTTTGTTGTAAAAACTGTCTAGCTTTACATTATCTTACATTATGTCCTGTCAGAATATACCCTCGAGACAAACTTTGTAGATTTCTTCCCGAAGGGGAGTAAAACACAGTGGGAATTTCAATTATATTTAATATGTTATTTAAAAGTAGATTCCTCTCATAGTTTCTGATTTCAAAACAGTAAAAGTATATAGATAGTTTAAAAATCATTATGATATTTAAGAAATAATATTGATATCCTTATTTTCTCTTTTGAACTATTGTTTTATCCAATATTTTTGTGCGTATCTCAGGAGCTAAGATAATTCTGCTGAAAAAGCAATATCATTCATAAGAGAGTAAGTGTACTGTGTTTGAATCTAACTAAACTCAAATACTTAGGAGTTTTGTAGTCTTGGGCAAGTTACCTAACTGCTGGATGTCTGGGTGTCCTAAGGACAGTCAGTGACTTTAAGAACATTGAATAGACATAGATTATGGGAGAACAAATTTATGATAAATGTCCTATCCCGAAGGAAGATTATCAACATCTTCTATGTGGAAAAAATCTGCGAATGCCAATTGAGTATGTATGTGTGTGTGTTTATTAGGAATAGGTAATGTAAATTAAATGCTGAAATTGCTGAAGGTAGAAAATAGAGAACACTAAGTTCCTACTGAATTTACTAAATGGATAAAATTAACAATCATTTCTTTTAAATATATTCTAAAGTATCTAACATCATCAAATCCAAATGCTATCTAATTTAACTCATAGGATCTTTGACATTTTAGAGCTGAAGGAAATTAATGATATTATTAAAACTACTGCTGCAATTTAAAATCTATTGGTCATAGTTATTTTCAGGTTTATATTTATTAAGAAACTGCTACAGATGGGCATAATTTCTTCAGCAGCATCAATTAATTTTGATTAACTAATATGCCATTTTATTTTGTGATTTAAATGCAATACATTTAAACACAAAGATTTATTAACTTACCTATTTATTCAGTAGCCTTCATTGGAATCCTAAAATAATAACTGGCTAGATGTGTATAAAATTAAACTGCTGCTTCACTGAAAAATTAATGCAATCTAAAGTTACCCTTTTATGCAGAACTTTTCAAAATAGTTTGTTTTTTTTATTTACCTCCCTCTTTGAAAATCAATACATTTGCTGTCTCTTGCTTTATATTCAAAACAACAATAGGTACATTTAATTTAATTACATTTAATTGAATTATTTTGTTTTGTTTGTTGGTAGTTAGAAGTAGTTCACAACATGTTGATATTCAAGTCTGAATTGATTCTGTCATAAAAGTTAAAACATTTGAGTAAAAGTACACTAGTTACATGCAATTTTCCTTTTTAAAAAGGTATTATGTAAAAACTTCATTTTATAAGGAACCAACTAAACATACATGTAGAATAAAATGATCCTACTTTTGCAGCTTTAATAATTCCTCACCAACTCATACGAGATGTGCATTTGCCATGAAAACAGCATAATAAATATAGAGGTAAAAGTAAAACAAGGTTAACTTTTTTGATATAATTCCATGAGCAATATTTGTCACCCCAATATTTACACATTACAAAATACAATTATCTAATTTATAGTTTACAAAATTCATTTCTAATGATATTATATTATGTCATAAAAAGCAAATGAAAAAACCCTAGGCGGTGGAACAAACAGCAAGAAAATGGAGTTCACAGCTGTTGAGTGAATTGCCATGGGCTAAAAAACAAAGCAAACAAACAAGAATACCAGGATCTACCCTGCCAGAGAGTCAATCATGCATAGAACAGAAGTTTGGGATTGTTTATATAGACAAAGTTTAGGGAAGTTTAAGATAATTTCAACATTGTTCAAAGTAAGACTTTTGTGCTTTGGGGGGTTTCAACAGATTTTAAATTTGATTTATTTTAGCCAAATCCTTAGTAATATTTATATAAATTTCCCTTTGGAAAGGTTCTTTTACTTTTAAGACATTTTTTCTAATGGTATATATTTCACTGAGTAAAAAGAAATATAAAACAACTACATCTATGTTCATAATTCCTGATTA
>NW_016803100.1:7059-25422 GCF_001698545.2 Rhinopithecus bieti
GACATATTCTTCTGTGTGAGACTACATTCAAGCAGGCATACATTTTAATAGCATATATTTTTTTTTTGATTAAAATCTTAAGATGTAAGTAAATGTACATAAAACTAGAGGTTAAAGAGTAAAATAAGACCTAAAATAAGGCTGCCATGAGAGTGAAATTCTAACTTGAATTGGTTATTGAGTTTATTTTATTTTCATTTAACAATAAATATTATCTTCTACACTCAATTAGCAGCATAATCACCAATATAGAATACTCTACTTGTCTATCAGTCAATACATACAGGCCCTAGAAGAGAAATGCAAAATTAACATAACCCAGGATTTATTATGTCCTTTTATAAACTGAGATAGTCTTACTTTCCTTTCACGGGGAAGCTTGAAGTCCCCTTTTAAATGATTTTTTAATATAGATGCCACTCTGAGACTCTGGTAAAACACATGGACCTGCTCTCCAGATAAACGCTATCTATGCTGAGGAAACCCTACTTCATTTGCCTACAGTTGCAGGGGGTATCTTTGTAATGCCTGAAAATCATTTAAGTCTGTAGGTACTCAATATAAGCAAGCGAAAAGGAGAAAATATCATATCCATATTCACAACTGCAAAATTATAGAAATGTCAAAATAAGAGCCCATGAAATGTTCAAATTGCTTTGTCTGGCTGCACTTTTCTTGGAATTTTCAAAATACTCAAGGAGTTTTCAGTGTTCTCTAACTTTACTCTCATGACCCTTGCAGTGTTCTATGACTCTGGAAGTTGACTCCAAACCTGTTAGTGAATAGACGTCCTCTCAATACCCATTCCTAGTGAGTTTTGTCTCAGTTAGCAGGAAAGCTTCCAGTCAGTTCATGGAAGAACAGGTATTCTTGCTACTTGCATTAAGTATTGGTTTAAGCAGAGCTTGATTAAAACTTTGTCCCTGCATTGACAATGTAGTTGTATTCTTTCTAAGAGGAAAAATTGATATAGAAAAATTGGCTCTGGTTCTCTGAATTTAGAAAGGCATGTGGGCCTTAACTTCTCACGCAAAATAACACAAAATTCACTTTTCACAAACTATCTCAAATGTTAGAGTGATAATTCTTTTAAAAACCTGTACAATTGAACACTGTTTCCACTTCTGTAAACTACCTCTAGTAAGGTGAGCGAGATCATAAACAATGCTTAAATGAACAATTTATGCGTATTCAAGCTGTGAAAATCTATGTATGAATACCAATTATTTTTGCAAATGTTGAAGTGATATTTTCAAATCAGCTCACCCTTAAGTTCCTAATCTTCACCCTTAATGCCATGCATTGATCAAGTATTTAACCCAAGAAATATTTTTCTACCTTCAAAGTGAAGGCACAAAAAATTTATTGTGTTGCTTACACACATGGATTTAATAACATGTAATTTTTAGTAATCAAAAAAGTAAATGTGAAATATGTGAATTGCTGGACTGTATTTCACTTAATCATTGAAGCACAGATTGTATCTAGTAAAAATTTAGAAAAAAACAGACTTTTCCATGAGAAATTACACTTTGATAATAGGCTAATTGAAGTTTCTCATCAGTGGACAATCACTAAGACACAGACTGACAGTACGTATTGTTTAACCATCCACAGATGTGCTATTCTTTTTGACAAACGCATTGAAGAAGGTAACACAAAACATATTATTTACACTATTTCTAACTTCACAGGATTTGTGAAATAACAATGCATTCTAAAATAACTGACAGACATTTCTACATAAGTGATCTATCAGTTTCTGATAAGACTTCTATAATCCTGACATGCAAATGTGATTAGGAGAGAAATATTAAAAATAAAAGTTACATATATATTTTGAACAAAATAAACATGCATAACATAATTTTGCAATAATAAGAAGCTAGTTAAAGCTTTTCTTTTGTTTTAAAACAGTGTTGTCACTAAGATTTCACTCATTAAGTTTTTTATCTATACAATATCACCTGTCATTAAGATGATAAAAGAAAAGATAGATATTATACACTCACACAAATCTCTGTTCTTTGAATTCTCCTAAAATGAAACCAAAGTGAACGAGTTATAAATCCACAAGCATCTAGAGAAACCAAGAACAAATGAGAGAAATAAGCACAATTTTGTAAGGTGGAAACTTGAATGAATAGGTATTAGTTGGGTTAATTATGACAAAAGCCAAAACCTGTTTACAGAGAAAAATTTAAATAAGAGGCATATTGTTGTGCCATGGAACCACTGGAAAGATTCACTAATTGGAGACACCACCAAATGTAAAAAGAGAACTGGGTATAAACACAGAAAGGGTGATTGAAACCCCACATAAACAGTGTTAAGTTCCACCTCTTTTCCACTAAATCACTCAGTTTGATCCTATGGCTTCTCGAAAGTAGCTGGAGACAAGGAGTTTACTCTGTGGATGAGAGACAAAAAGAAAACTCACAAGGCTGTGTGAGTCTTAGGCAAAGGCAGAAAGCTGGGCCATTGAGTGAGCATCTGCTGATGAATGGTGAGGTCACTAGCCATTTTCCCATGCTTAACTTCCAGCTCAGCTTATACTGTCCAGAAAGGAGGTTAAAATATTCCTGTCTAGAGAGGTGGATCATCACATGAAAAAATATTTCCTGGTCATTCAGTTTTGAAGATACCAATTGAAATGCTTGGTTCAAACCAAATCAATCAACAATAAAACTACTGGAGAGGTCCCACCCATGTAAGAGTTTCCATAAAATCCTCCTAACTTTCTTTTAAATATGTTTGCTAGTTCTATGATTATTTTCCCTAAAGTTAATTTCCTTCCATATCTTGCTCTGTTTGGTTTCATATTTTCATTCTCCAAAACCATCTCTATGTTGCCAAAGTGAGGCACTGCCCCATGATTGCATTATCAGATGAGCCACTGTCTATGTCGCTAACCTCCTGTACTAATTCTCTGTTTCAAATACTTAAAGTATTTCATTTTTTCCTGTTGAGGTTTGACAAAAACAATGTGAAAGGATAGGAAAGATCATCAGAAATGGAAAAAGTTATCTATCATAAAAGTCAGAAACAAAGGAATTTTGGAGGAAACAGGAACAATGAACAAAAAGTTTTAAATGAGCTATAGTTAATATTCTTAGGTAGTTAAAAGATATTACATCTATCAAATAAGATTAAAGAATTCTATACACAAGAAAGTGTTCTTGTCAATTAAAGATATGATTCAGGGGAAATTTCATGGAAAGGTAATAAGGTTAATGTTAAGGAAATTTTACAAAATGTAGAAAAGAGACAAATTCAATAAAAGTAAGTGAGACAAACTGGCAACATTATATGATCAAATTGGAGGTTAGACATATGACTAGGAGGAGTCACAGAAAGAAAGAAAATAGAAATTGAGGGAAGAAAATGATTCAAAAACATTACACAAGTAAATCTCTACAAATTTTACTGCAGAAGTGTTCAGTTTTAAGGATCCATATGTTAATAAAATAAATGAAAAAAATACACACCAAAATGAATTTCCCTAAACATCTAGAAAACCATAAATAAGATGATTCTAAAAGTTTTCAAATAGCCAAAACAATCCTATACATAGAATTAAGAGTGACAATATCATTAGGAATTTGCGAGAGCCATAGTGGAACCCAAAAGACAAAAACGGGGCAAAGTCTTTGAATTTCCAAGAAAACGGGAGTGTCAACTGAACTTTCTATTTTCAGGAAAATTACTTAGGAAATGTGGAGATTCAAAAAGACTTTTATGAAATATACAGAGTGTCAAAATGTTATTTTCCAGGTATCCACAGAAAGCCACTAGAGGATGGATGTTCTACAAAATAAAAAAGTAAATGTAGAAAAAGGAAAGGACCAGGTGAAACAGAACAGAAGAACAGTAAAAAGATTATATGAGGGGAAATTCCAGGTTGATGTTACAGAATAAAGTCCCAAGATGACAGTTACAGAGCAAGCAACATGGTCAGTCAATTTCACAGTCTGGCCTGAAAACAGGAGCACTTGGACGCAGATGTCTCATGAAGGTCAGAAAAAGAAAATAAATGCATTACTGGAGTACAAACACGTTTGAAACTATTAAGATGTACATATAACTCTGTTGAAGTGGGAGGAGAATAAGTGTGAGTTTATGGAAACCTAACCGATTAAATATTAAATTTTAGACACAAAGAAAAAAAAAGTAATTATTGATTTTGGTCCTGCACCAGGAGTGAAGAATATTAAGTTTTATACTTAGGTTTTATATTTAGACTTTGAAAAATTACCTAATGACTTGGTGCCTTTAGTTATTGCTACTTTATTACCGTAGTAAATAATATAGACCAGAGGAATATATACTATAAAATATAGAAGGAATATTAAATATATTTGTATATTTTAAATGTAGTATTTATATTACAACATATACTATAAAATATTTGTATATAACATAAACAAAAGTATACTATATAAGATTTATATCATTTTATAAAATAGCTCTTTTCCTCAGCAAATAGCTCATTTGTTGGTTTTATACAAGAACATCGAGGCTTTTTTTTTCCCAAGAGATAGCATGACTTAGATTAAATATTTTACTTGAATAGATAATCTCTCATGCCCTTTTCAATATCTAAATTCTAGGACTCCATGAATAATTCAAAACAGAAACATAAAATATAGCTCTTACTGATAAAAATTTTATTTCATTTTAAAGCTCTATTACCTCAATGGGTTTTCCCCATAACTCGAAATTAAATAAATATTTCCAGTCAAACAATAAGATTCATTTTCATAAGGAAAAAGTTCTTAATAGTAGCTAAATTATGGGATAGCTATGAATTAGCAGCCATTCTATGCATATTAGATGCAATAATTAGATTATGCTTATAGTTGTATAAAAAATGACTGTTAAGGCAATTTCATCCAAGTGAATTCAGAAGGCTTCTACTGAGGGAATAGCATCCTTTAAAGACTGTAAACTGGAAAGAACATGTATTTGCAGAGTCATAATACTTTTTTCTTTTCAAGTAGAAAAAAATTTGACTATTTTATTTCTTCCCTATATTAGTTATGTTCTTATTCTCACACATATTCTTTTGTATTACTTAGATTTTCTGTTATTATTTACTGTACTTATTGTATGATGACAGGCTATTATGTTGTTAAGAAATTTGCATAGTTAAAACTCTACCACAATACTTTGATATGACACAGATTAAGACTTACTTATTTGTTTTCTTAGAAGCTTTTTTTTTAGCAAAATTTTTTTAATGATTACGAGTACCTAACAATTATATATGTATATTGGGTACATGTGATGTTTTGATACATGCATACAATGTGTAATGATCAAATCTGGGTTATAGGGATATACATCACCTAAATCATTTTTTATTTCTTTGTGTTACGAACATTCCAATTGCATTTTTGAGATGTTTTAAAATATACAGTAAATTATTGTCAACTGTAATCAACCTATTGTGCTATCAAGTACTAGTTCTTAATCATTCTAACTTACTGATTTTTAATGTTAACCTTTTTGACCTAAAATTCAGATTATTTTCTCATATTCACAGTCTCTTGTGATCACAGTCTCCTGCTGTTTCTCACCCCAAGATTTATATAATATTAATACATTGTTTTGCACATCATCTCATAGTTTCAACATGCCTTTCAGTACACAGGGGAAGATTTAAAATGTCATTTCTCCAGTAAACATAGATAAAATAAAAACCAAATGTAGTCAATATCTTTAATATCAATGTGACCGTGCTTTATCAGATTTGGTACTTGATACCAAACATTGAGAGATATCTCCTAGCAGAGATTTGTTTTATTTTTAATTTTTACAAGGTAAAATTTAAGACCCAATATTCTTTATAATGTGCTATGTGATTATCTGTCTTAAAATAAATTTACCATAAAACTATCCAGGGGTAGAATCCCTGTTTTAACATATCACCTTATCCATCAAAAGATATTTTTGTATCCAAATATCCAGATAATGCCTTTGTTTCTTCATATTCCAGCGAATTTTTTAAATGCCTACATGAAAATTAGGAGATCCAGTTCAAAGCTACATTTCAAAATTCCCTTATTCCATCTTCTTTAAAAAATATGTTTATATAAGGTAACAATTCCAACAATGTGCCATTGGGTTTATAGCGCAAATAGACATAATATGTATAATAGTAATAGCACAAGAAAGTACAGGTGATGGAGCAATACAAAAATAAACTTTGTATTATGAAACTAAGTTTGTCCAAAACTGAAGTAGATTTGGATTAGTTAAGATGTGTAATGTGAGCCAAAGAACGTCAAGAACATAACACAAAGAATTTACAAATTTTACACAATAATGAAGGAATCCAGTCTCTAAGAACTCATATCAATTCTTAATTTATATGCATCTAACAACAGAGCCTTAAAACCTATAGAATATGAGGCACTAAAAGAACATCAGAGAGAGATGCTAAATTCGATATTATAGTTGGAGTCTTCAACACCCATCTGTTAGTAATTGATAAATATAGTAGGAAGAAAATCAGTAAAAATATATTTCAACTGAACAGTACTATCAATCAACTGAACACAATGGACAGCTATAGCCTCCTTCATCTAACAACATTAGAATAGACATTTTTCTAAGGTCACAGAGAATGTTCACTAAGAGAGACCACATCTGAGCCATAAAGCACACCTTAGTAAGTTTAAAATAAAAGAAATTTTACAGAGTATGTTCTTAGCCCACAATGGAATGAAACTAGAAATCCATAACTGAAATACTGGAACACCCGAAACACGTACAGATTAAATAACATACTTCTAAATAAAACATGGGTCAAAGGAGAAGTCTCAAAAGAAATTAAAAATATATATTGCACTAAGTAAAATAAAATGTTACTGATCAAAATTTGTGGGATGCAACAAAATAGTGTTTACAGGGCAATTTATATCACTAAATGCATATTATTATAAAACAAGAAAGATCTAACATCTTTCTTCCATTTAGAAATCTAGAAAAGAAAACAAGTTAAATGCACTGTAAACAGAAGAAAATACATAATAAAAATTAAATAAAATCAATAATATTGAAAATAAGAAAAAAGTAGAGAAGATCACCAAAACGAAGAGTATTTAGAAAAGATGAGTACACTGAGAATCCTCCAGGAAGGTTATCTAAGAGAAAAAGAGAAAAGATACAAATTATTCATGTCAGAAAAGATAGAGGGATCATCACTATAGATCCCATGGACATTAAAATGACAAAACACTAGCAAACTGAATCCTGCAGCTCATTAAAAAGATCATTCACAGTGATCAAGTGGAATTCATCTCAGGGATGCAAGAATGGTTCAAATATGTAAATACATAAATATGATTCACTACATTAACAGAATGAAGAACAGAAACCACATAATTATCTTGACAAATGCAGAAAAAGCATTTGACAAAATGTAAGACAGTTTTATGATAAAAATTATCAACCCATCAGATATAGAAGGAATGTACCTCAATACAGTAAAGGTCAAATATGACAGTCCCACAGCTAATATCATACTGATCAGGGAAAAGTTGAAAAACTTTTTCTCTAAGATCTGGAACAAGACAAGGATGCCCATCCTTGTCATCTCTATTCAACACAATACTGAACGGTCTAGCTAGAGCAATTAGGCAAAGGAGAGAAATAAAGCAATACACATTTAAAAGGAAGAAATTAACTTGTCCCTGTTTGCAGATGACATGATCTTTTATAGAGAAAACCCTAAAGAACACCCTAGAAATTGTTAAAACCAGTATACTAATACAGTAAAGCTTAGAATACAAAACTGACCTATAAAAATTAGTAACATTTCTATAGACGAATAAAGGACCATTTGAAAAAAAAAAAAAACCAAGAAAACAATTCTGTTTATAATAGCTACAAAATACTTAGGAATAAAATTTTATTTTAATTTTGTGAATACATAATAGTTATACATATTTATGTGGTAAATGTGATATTTTGATAAAAGCAAACAGTTTGTAATGATCGAATTAGGGCAATTGGGTTATCCATTACTTCAAACATTTATTATTTCTTCACGTTTGAAACACCTGTTATGACAACTGCAGTTAATAGTTAATAAGATCTATCTGTTGTAGTAGATCATTTTCCTTCTTTCTAACTGTATTTTTCCACCCATTAACCAACCCATCTTTATCCATTTACCTGTGTAATTCTTCCCAGCCTCTGGTAGTCATTATTCTACTCTTTATCTTCATGAGATCATTTTTTTAGCTCCCATATATGAGTGAGAATATATGATGTATGTCTTTCTGTGCCTGCTTTATTTTACGTAAAATAATATCCTCTAGTTTTGTCCATGTTGTTCCAAATGACAGGGTTTTTTTTTTTATGGTTGAATAGTATTACATTGTGTGATTGTGTGTCTGTGTGTATGCGTGTGTGTGTGTGTGTATGTATATATAATTTTCTTTATCCTTTCATTCTCTGATGGACACATATGTTGATCCCATATTTTGACTACTGTGACTACTTCTGCAGTAAACATGGGAGTGCAAATATCTCTTCAACATACTGGTTTTCTTTCTTTTGAATATATACCCAGCAGTGATTGGTGGATCATATGATAGATCTATTTTTAGTTTTTTGGGGAAATTTCCACTGACATTCCTTAGTAGCTCTACTAATTTACATTCCCAACAATAGTATAAAAATGTGCTCCTTTCTCTTCATCTTCACCAGTATCTTTTTTTTTTTTTAGTTTTTTTGATAAAACCATTTTAATTGAAGTGAGATTATATCTCATTGTTTTGATTTGCATATCTCATGTTTAGTGATGTTGATCATTTTTTCATATACCACTTGGCCATTTTTATGTCATCTTATGAGAAATGTCCATTCAATTATTTTATCCATTTTTTTTTTCTTAATTACTTGGGTTTTTTCTTATTGAGTTGTTTGAGTTCCTCATATATTATGATTATCAATTTTTCAGTTAAATTGTTTGCAAATATTTTCTTTTAGTCTGTGAATTGTCCCTTCACTTTTTTAATTGTCTCCTTTGCTGTACAGAAGTCTTTTAAGTTGATGTGATCATATTTGCCCATATTTCTTTGTTTCCCTGTGCTTTTAAGATCTTACTCAAGAAATCTTTGCCCAGACTTATATCCTGGAGCATTCCTCAGCATTTTCTTCTAGTAGTTTCATAGTTTCAGGTTTTGCATTTAAATATTTAAACCATTTTGATTTGATTTTTGTGTATGACGAGAGACAGGAGTCTGGTTCTATTCTTCTGCATACAGTTAGCCAGTTTTTGCAGTACCACTTATTTAAAAAACTGTCCTTTCTCTAATAAAAACAAAATCCTAAAATTCACATGAAATAACAAAAACTTTGAATAGCCAAAGTAATTTTGAGTACAAATAACAAAACTGGAGGTATGATATTACCTGATTTTAAAATGTACTACAAATCTATTGTAGCCAACACCGCATGATGCTGGATTAAAATAGACACATAGACCAATGAAACAAAATAGATAACCCAGACCTAAAACAATAAGACTACTAGAAAAAAAGTGGGGAAAAAATGCTTCCTGATATTGGTCTGTACAAGATTTTTTTCAATAAGGCTCCATAAGCAGCAAAAGGAAAAATGAATGACTGTGATGATATCAAAATAAAAATCTTCTGCATGAAAACTTAAAATATCAACACATTGAAAAGACATCCTACAGAATGAGAGAAAATATTTGCAAACTATGTATCTGAGAAGGGTTTAATATTCAACATATAAAAATAACTCAATAGCAAACAACAATAATAATTATAATAATTTATTTTTAAAAGTGGACAAAAGACTGAATAGACATTTCTTGAAATAAAATATACAAATGACTAATACGTAGTTGAAAAAAGTGCTCAATGTCACTAATCATCAGGAAAATGCAAATCAAAACCACAATGAGACACAACCACCCAATTATTAGATTGGGCATATTGAAAAGCAAAATGAAACAAATGCTGACATAAACGTGGAAAAAAGAATGCCTGCACACTGAGACGGGAATGTGAATTAGTAAAACTACTATGGAAAAGAATATGAAGTTCCTCAAAAAACTAAAACTAGATCTGCCATAGTATCCAGAAATCCCATTTCTGAGTATATATTAAAAAGAAAGAAAGAAAGTTAATGTGTTGAAGAGATACCTGCACCCCATGTTTATTGAAGCACTATTCACAATAGACAAAATTTGAAACCAACCTAAGTGTCCATCAGTGGATCAATGGATGAACAAAATGTATATATGCACAACAGAATATAATTCATCCATTAAAAAATGAAAACGTGTCATTTGAGACATGGTTGAACATGAAGATAATTATGTTAAGCCAGGCACAAAAAAGACAAATATTTCATGATCTTATCCATATGTGGGAACTAAAAATTTTGTTCTCATAAAAATAGAGAATAGAATAGTGATTTCCAGAGGCTAGGGAGAGAAGAGAAAGAAAGACACCAGTCAGACAGGCAGTTAGAGTGGGACCTCAGTAAAACTTCTTTAAATTAGGAACAGCCTGAAAATAAAACTGCAGACCCCATAAGGTAAGAAAGAGCCTGCATCCTTGGATGGAAATGCCTACTCTTTGAACCCGGATGAACAAATTCCATTCCTGTTTTGGACACATTTCCCTCTCCTTGGCTTACCCCTCTGTCTCGTTTCACACCCTTCCTCCCAACTATCCTTACCTTTCACTTGTTTTACATATACCTATATTTCTGTGTTTGGTCATGGGCCGAACATTCATTTGCATAAAATGTAACATCACTGCAGCCCCTGATTGGTTGTAGACTGAGCCTTTACTTCTGCCTTCAATTGGATCTTTCCACTAACATATCTCTTTCTGATCCGTGCTTCCTCCAAGATGGCCCACAGACCAATCAGTGCATTCCGCCTCCTTCCAAGCCTATAAAAACCCTGAACTTAACCTCATAGCCAGAAACCCTGTTTCAGATCCCTTCTCCTTTGTGAGAGCTCTTCTGCTGCTTAATAAATCCAGCTCTGCCTTACTCACTCTCTGGTGTGCATGTGGCTTATTATTCTTGGTTATGGGACAAGAACCCGGAGCTTACCAGTGGTGGGAGTAAATGAGCTGTAACACTTTCTCTCACTAGCTGAACACCTAGAGTGAAAAAGCTGTGACACTAAGATGGGGAGAGAGCTGGAGGGAAAGGGAGAAATTGGTCAGTGGTTACAAAGGTACAGTTAAATTGAAGGAATAATTTATGGTATTCTATTTAACAGCAGGGTGACTACGGTTAACAATATTGTATATTTCCAAATAGCTAGAAGATATGATTTTGAATATTCTCACTACAAGAAAATTATAAATATTTGAGTTGATCTCAAATATTTCTAGAGACCTCTAGAGATCTGTGGAACTCTGAATTTGAGAGAGATGATTTAGGGTATCTGGTAGAATAAAATTCTAAACAGCAAAGCTCTTAAGAGTTGACAGAGCATAAAAGTTAGGAAAATTTGCAGCCTGACAATGTGATAGAAAAGAAAAACCCATTTTCTGGGGAGAAATTCAAGTCTGCTAATGAAATTTGCATAACACGGAGCCAAACGTTAATCATCCAGACAATGGGGAAATTATCTCTAGGGCATGTCAGAGGCCTTCATGGCACTTCTCCCATTACAGGTCTGGAGGCCTAAGGCCTCAGGCCTTGTTGCTTTGTGCAATCTTGGAAATTGGTACCCTGTATTCTAGCAGTGGTTAAAAGGAGTCAATGTACAGGTCAGGGCATTGCTTCAGAGGGTGCAATCCCCATGCCTTGGTAGCTTACAAGTGATGTTGGCCTGTAGGTAGCTAGAGTCAAGAATTGAGGTTTGGAAACCTTGGCCTAGATTTCAGAGTATGTATGGAAATGCCTGGATATACAGGTAGAAGTTTGTTGCAGAGGTGGAGCCCTCATAGAGAGCCTGTGCTAAGGCAGGGCGGAAGGGAAATATGGGGTCAGAGCCCTCACATAGAGTCCCCCGTGGGACACTGCTGGTGGAGCTATGAGAAGAGGGTGACCATCCCTCCAGACCCCAGAATGGTAAATCTACTGACAGCTTGCACCATGCACCTGGAAAAGCTGCAGACACTCAATGCCAGCCTGTGAAAGCAACCAGGAGACGAGTTGTACCCTGTAAAGCCAGGGGTGGAACTGCCTAAGGCCTTGGGAGCCCACCTCTTGCATTCACATGACCTGGATATGAGACATGAAGTCAAAGGAGATAATTTGAGAACTTTAAGATTTGACTTCTCTATTGTATTTTGGACCTGGATGAGGCCTGTAGCCCCTTTGTTTCGGCCTATTTCTCCAGTTTGGAATGGGTGTATTTACCCAATGCCTATTCCTCTATTTTATATAGGAAATAACTAACTTGTTGTTGATTTTGTAGGCTCAAAGGTGGAAGGGACTAGCCTTGTCTCAGATGGGACTCAGATGGACTTCTGAGTTAATGCTGAAATGAGTTAAGATTTTGAGGGACTGCTAGAAGAGCATAATTGCATTTTGAAATGTGAGATCATGAGATTTATGAGGGGCCAGGGCAGAATGACATGGCTTGGCTCTGTTTCCCCACCCAAACCTCACCTTGAATTTTAATAACCATGGTTCCCACATGTCGAGGGTGGGACCAGGTGGAGGTAATTGGGTCATGGTAGTGGTTTTCCCCATGCTGTTCTCCTGATAATGAGTGAGTCTCACTAGATCTGATGGTTTCATAAGCATCTGGCATTTCCTCTGCTTGCACTCACTCTGTTCTGCCGCCCTGTGAAGAAAGTTTCTGCTTCTCCTTTGCTTTTTGCCCTAATTATAAGTTTTCAGAGGCCTCCCCAGAAATGTGGTTTTGTGAGTCCATTAAACCTCTTTCCTTTATAAATTACTCAGTCTTTGGTATTTCTTTACAGAAGGATGAAAATGAACTAATACAGCTACTATTACCCTAATATAAAAAACAGATTTAAAAAAAAAAAGAAAGACAAACCATAGACCAATATTTCTCTTGAACATAAATACAAAATCCTCAGCAATATATTGGCAAATTTACTCTAATTTCCAAGAAATTACTAAAAATATATACTACAAGCAAATACGATAGCTATGCAAAGTTCTATATTCAAAAACCAATTACTATACTTCATCACACCAATAAGCTGTAAGAAGAAAAATCAGGTGATCATATCATTACATGAACTTTGAATACACAATGTAAGTGAAAGAATCTAGTCACAAAATACTGCATATTGTATGATTCCACTTTCATTACATGTTCAGAATAAGCAAATATAGAGAGACAGAAAAAAGTTACTGGATTCTTGTGCCTGGAGGAGAGGGTGGGAAGCAGTTACTGTTAATACATATGAAATTTCCTTTAGAGAAAACAAAAAATTAGATTGTGGCAATGTTTTCACACTTCATAAATGCACTCAAAATTGATTTTATATTTTAAATCAGATAATTGTGTGGCATATGAATTTTATTTTAATCAAGCTTTTAGAAAAGTATTACCAGGGGTTGTTTGATTTATCCATTTTGGATGGATCTGCTATTGACTTTATTTTGTAATTTTATATCTCCTCTTCTTTAATAAATTATTTTCAATGTATTTTATTAAAATTATCCTTCCACATGTTTTTCTTATTTCGCTATTATTTTCCTACTTTCTACAATTTAATAACTAGATATACTTGAGCCCAGGAGTTTGAGAACAGCCTGGGCAACAAGGCGAGACCTCCCTCTCTCTACAAAATTTAAAGAAAAATTAGTCAGGCATGGTGGTGTGTGCCTGTCGTCCCAGGTATTTGAAAGACTAAGGTAGGAGATTCTCTTGAGGTGGGGAATTGTTTGAAGTGGCAATGAGTCATGATCATGCTGTTGCTCTCCAGCCTGGGAAAAGACCATCTCAAAAAATTAAAAAGAGAGAGAGAGAGAGAAAAGACTGTACATTTTCCTTTGAGTGGGATTTTATTAGTTCATAATATTTAATCTAAATATTTTTTCATTGTTTTTCTGAATAATTTTAATAATGCTATTTTACTTTTTAATTTAATTTTCTGGTGAATAGTAATTACCAATTTTAAGCTATACACTAAAAATATCAATATGCTGAACATTTTTCCTATCTAATAAGTTACTCTGTGTTTAAGTACATAAGAAATGTTTATAAATAATACATAAAATTACATTGTATTATGAAATCACATTTTTTAAAAAATTAAAACAACATTTTCTGGCCA
This sequence comes from Rhinopithecus bieti, assembly GCF_001698545.2. Classification (NCBI taxonomy): domain Eukaryota; kingdom Metazoa; phylum Chordata; class Mammalia; order Primates; family Cercopithecidae; genus Rhinopithecus; species Rhinopithecus bieti. Next base: position 21,330 of record NW_016803100.1, read on the forward strand.
ACTTTAAAAAACATATAAACTCATCTGAGATCAATTCTGTCATGGAAAGAACGAACAATAAAAGTATAGATATGAGAAGAAGATAATCTACTGATGACTTATAAAGAAGCCACTGTAGTTTCCCTGAGTTGAGAAAAAAAAAAAAAAAAATCTCTCTTTTCTGTAAATGACAGAGCTCCACCTTTTTCCTAATATGTGAAAACTTTGGAGAAAAGTGCTATCTAGCCCTAAGGTGTTCGCTCCAGTAGTAGAGCTATCAATTCAGATCTAAAACTGAATTTGAGAAGAGTGTAATGTTCATCAATCATTAGACTTCAGATATCTAACAGTAATTCTTCTCCTGGGTTCCAGCTGAACATCTCTCTACCTTAAAGCAGAGATTCATTGTGAGTATAAAGTTGAACAGATTTTAATGCAAGCACACAGAAAATGGCTACCACTTGCAGTTATTTTATACCAATTTTAATAAGAAAATAAAATAAGCAAATTTGATCAAATTTTGTGTCTCTCAAAGAGATCCTGTTTGAGAGATTTTCAAAGTTTTATTGACTAAGTTTTTTTTTTTTTTTTTGAGAGGGAGTCTGGCTCTGTCGCCCACACTGGAGTACAGTGGCGTGATCTCGGCTCACTGCAAGCTCCACCTCCCGCGTTCACGCCATTCTCCTGCCTCAGTCTCCCGAGTAGCTGGGACTATAGGCGCCCGCCACCTCGCCCGGCTAATTTTTTTGTATTTTTAGTAGAGACCGGGTTTCACCATATTAGCCAGGATGGTCTCGATCTCCTGACCTCGTGATCTGCCCGCCTTGGCCTCCCAAAGTGCTGGGATTACAGACGCGAGCCACCGCGCCCGACCTTGACTAAGTTTTATATTATGTGTCAATCAAGGAAATTTTACACTTATTTATTGTTTACATTTTGATTTTATATACTTATTATCCAATATTTTCTGTTAATAAAACTTCTTATATAAAGTCGTGGGGAAAGTTCTCACCCAATTTTTTATAAGATTCTTGCCTCCCAGAAAAAGGAAGTAACTTCAGTTTGTATATTGTATTAAATAGTTTTGTTAGAATTGTCATAAGTCTTGCATGGGTAATTATAAAGTGTGATAATGCTTTCTTAAACATCATAGCTAGCAGTATTTAAACAAAATAACATAACTAGACTTAACAAAGTCAAGATGTACTTATTTTGTGTGTGACAAAAGAAGAATTACAGGAAAGTACTTAATGTTTGCTAATGTTTTCTGAACATTTAGGTGTCAAAATAAAGAACAGTAAAGCACACGTTATAGTAAACTTTTGCAAAAGTAAAGAACCAAACAGACAAATTCAAATTTTGTGAATGTATGATTTTCCGTTCTAGGAGCTTTGAGGGCCATTTATGCCATTTTTTACCTTATTTAATATGCTGTCTTAACCAAAGTCTATTGTAAGTACATTTTATAATATCTCAAGAATGTTTAAAATCAGAAAATGAGTGGGGCCAACTCTAAAACTTGAAATTAAAGAAAAATATTAGAGACGTTCAGAAGCTGAAATCAGACTTGTGAGAATAATAAAATACACATGTGGTAATTTTCTTAGGGAAAATTATGAAATGTCTTAACAGCAGATAGCAGAAAACACAAAATGTGAAAATAATAGGTGTTACATTCAATTAAAAAACAATTCAAAAATACTACTTGGTTGAGTGTTAACATTAAAAAATCCTTACACTTTACCAATTCTTGCTCTAAAGATGAGAAACTTGAAATTCCATCATATTGGTTGACTAATAAGCAGCATGTACATAGTAGTGACAGACTTCACTTTAGAATTTAGGGGCCAGTTCCCAATTTAGTGCAATTTCTACATCCACTCATCATGCTCTGCATTACGGGAGTTTGTTAAAGATATTATTTTAAAGTATCAGCTAGTTAAGAAGAGTATTTCTCATTTTCTTAAAGTAGAAATTTTCAAGGAACACTGAGTTATATTCTTGGCCAGTAGTAAGAAAATATTTATATATACGATTTTTTTTTTTATTTCAAATGCCAGAAAACCTCTGGCATTAGAAATAAAAACATACTCAAATGTGTTCTATTCAGATTAAAAGGTGATTAAAATTTTATAAATATGTGTGGATGGCTTTCACATACAAAATAGTGTGGAAGGTGCATCTAATTTTTCATTATGATAACAGGCAACAGAAAATGAGTAGGCATATTGCTTTTTATGTTGTATACAAAGGCATACCAGACTTAGGGTATCATTCACACATCAAACACCAATTATCTGTCAGTTACCTTTTAGTGGAAAATATTAGTCTATTGACAGGCAGAGGGGGAAAAAATAAAAACAAGAGATATAGGAAATTGAAAACCCTCATTGATTCATATAAAGTCAACTAAAAGTGATCTGTAAGCCAAATCCTTATTATCAAATGCTTAAATTATAAGGTTAAAATATGTCACAAGCAATCAGAAAGCAAAAAATAAAATAAAATTTCAATGATCAAAGAAAACAAACACCATTCATGAGTTAAGACTCCTACAAATAACAGAACACAATGTGCATTACCAACAAATGTTTTCAGGCTCAATATTTAACTCCAATATTTTTTATGTACAAATAAACTTTTCTTTAACTATACAGACAATTGAAAGGTATTTAATATAGGAGAGAACAGAAAACAAAATATATATTTACTTTTCTGTAGCGAATTGCTTCCAGAACTTTATGTTGATACTGCTATGAAACCTAAGAAATTTCAAGAACTGAATCAAAATTAGTAACTCAAGAAACAGGAAGTTAGACATACAAGTATAAACTATAGAAAATAGAATTACTACTCTATTATTTCATAAGACAATGCATGTGAAAATAAAATATAATTTTGAAAAATGTGATTTACAAAATAAGAACCATGGAAAAAAGGTTATGCATCTTGTTAAGATCATATGTGATCATTATGGAAGCTATAATATTCTTCAGTTAAAATCATTTTTCTAAGAAAACTTACATAAATTTTTAAAAAGTAAAATTGTGAGTAGTCATGATGGTATCTTTTACACCATTCATGCAAAAATCTAGAAGTAAAAGTGAGGTTATGCTATTTGTTTATAGTAGAATTACAAATAAAGATTATATTCTTTTCGTACTGTTTACGTTTTCAAATCTCCTTAACAGGCATTTTATTTACAATAAAACATCCAGCAAATGTAGCTAAAACATAAAACTATAAAATATTGACTTGAATTAGGCTCTTGAATATCTTAAATGAAAGATTGAAATCTGTGCATTTTATTATGTACTGTGCAAAAAACAATGATGCATTCTTGAAAAGGAGGATTACTTCATCACGGATTTGATTTAAAAAGAAAAATCTGTCTACAGCATAAGAAAGTATAGCTTTGAATCACAGAAAATATTCAGAGGATGTCAAAAACCCAGGTAAAAGTGATTGAAGGCTAGGAGTGTGGTCATAGTGATAGAAATAGAAATAAGAGGTTGAGATTGAAAGAAGGTGAAGAAGCAGAATTGTCAGAAATTGGCACTCAATTATATAAGGGTTAGAGGGTGAGTGAGAGGTCAAACATGATTTTAAAGTTTTGATTCTCATGACAGAAAGAATGGCAATGTTATTAACAAAGATTAGGAATAGGAGAGTAACAGACAAGAAGACCAAAGATGGAGAGATGAAATACTTAAAATGTAACAATATAATCTGTCACTGAATCTATCGTACTATTGAGTAAAATGAAATCTGAACACTGTTAATACAGATTAAATGAAATTTTTAAAACTTGCTTTGACAGTTTGGGGGAAGAGTAGAAATAATTACAGAGGTCTGTGACAAATCCTAGAAATTAAAGTATCTAAGAACATGTTTCTGTAAACCGTATGAACTATCATGTCTTCTACTATATCACATTTTAAAATATATGTATTTTTTCTTACTAGGGAAAAAAGGTTGTGTATGTTAAGTAGAGTTGTCATAAAAATGTTGTTTTCCCTAGGGAATAAAGACCTTAGGAATTCAGTGCCAGCTGTCTTACAACTGGCTTTAATCATACACTCACATTTTAAAACCAAAAAAAAAAAAAAAAAAA
>NW_016803100.1:28998-51892 GCF_001698545.2 Rhinopithecus bieti
AAAAAAAAAAAAAAAAAAAAAAACACAAAAAAACTTCAAAAAAAAGTTTTAAATAACTTTTTTTTGTATATTTTAGGCATGCAAAATGAGTTATCATAAATTATCAAAAAGTTTTCATTAAATATACATATACCATGCGATTGCACTAGGCACATGCAAAAAAATAGCCTAGGCTGCTGTGCCTAGCTAGGCTATCTGCATAGCCTAATACACACTAAAAAATATTAGCTTTATTCTTTTAAAAGGGAATAATAAATAATTCAAATTTCTAGATATTTGGTGAGAGTTAAATTTAAGATCAGAGGAAAACTAATAACTATATAACTATAGGTAGGTAAACTATCATGGATAAATTCAGTAGGGAAAGGAATCAGTTGAATTTTGTAATAAATTTGAAAATAATTCAAAGAAGAGGAAGAATTTTAGAGACAATTAAACGTATTTAATTCTTAGCAGCACTGCTAGAGTTGCTCTCCCATTAACATTTGTAGTGAGAATTACTATGCAATCTATTTTTTTCACTAGCTTAAACGACAATGATTCAGAAATGAAAAGTGTATTGTGATACCATATTTTAACCATGTACACGTACACATATCTGAAAGTTAAGACAAAGTCTATTTAACCAACCAGAAACATTAACAAGGGTTTTATTTGTAGTTCAATGTGAAATAATGGCAAAATATTAAGCAACAATACATAATATTTATTTCAAAATGAGAAAGACCCAAGTATCCTCATAAGATTTAAACACATTTACTACTTCTGTATATAATTCAAACATCACAGAAAAGTTGTTGATGGTCACAAAAAATAAGCCGAGTGTCTAAACAAATTGAAGAATTGAAAAATTTACATTCTGTTTAATTTTGGATTTTAGTGCACATTTTTTGTCTGAACCTTTGAAAACTGATCATTCAAACATTGCATATACAAACACACTTTTAATTATTGAATGCCTTCAAAATTAGAAGTAGACTGCTGAATATAAATTATATTTTTATTAATTTTATTGTCTCAATAAGACATTTAAAATATGTAAAATTTGTCCAATCATTTATAGTCTCATATTCACTAATAAGAAAATAAAGTTGTCCAGGAGCGGTGACTCATGACTGTAATCCCAGCACTTTGGGAGGCCGAGGCGTTTGGATCACGAGGTCAGGAGACTGAGACAATCCTGGCTAACACGGTGAAACCCCGTCTCTACTAAAAGTACGAAAAATTAGCCAGGAGTGGCGGAGGGCGCCTGTAGTCCCAGCTACTCGGGAGGCTGAGGCAGGAGAATGGCGTGAACCCAGGAGGCAGAGCTTGCAATGCGCCAAGATGGCACCACTGCACTCCAGACTGGGCGACAGAGCCAGACTCTGTCTCAAAAAATAAATAAATAAATAAATAAATAAATAAATAAATAAAAATCAACAACAACAAAAAAAACGAAAGTTAAATTTACATATGGAGAAAGGTTCAATTATTTCTTCACTATTAAACTTTGGGCACTTGAGGACCATTCCATAATGTTTTATGCTATAACTCCAGTAACTAGTGCAAAATCCTTCTTATGTATTCACAAGAGTTACAGCAGATGAACATATACTATAAATTTTTTTTATAAACTATGCATTTCTTGAACTGAAAAATTTAATATCTAGATGCTATCTTACTGACTCCTCCCTCTAAATCTGTAAGACAACTGAAAAATAGAAGGGACAAAAATTTTAAGAAAAGATTTGTTCAAATGAGAACACATGGACACAGGCAGGGGAACATCACACACCAGGACCTGTCAGGGGTTGGGGGGCTAGGGGAGGGATACCTTTAGGAGAAATACCTAATGTAGATGACGGGTTGATGGGTGAAGCAAACCACTATGGCATGTGTGTACCTATGTAACAAACCTGAACGTTCTGCACATGTATGCCAGAACGTAAAGTATAGTAATGATACATTTTTAAAAAGATTTGTTCATTAGCAGCTATCTCTCAATGTCCATCCTAATCCCTACTTTATGAAGAGTACCCATGTTTTAATTAATCAACCACATTACTTTTATTTCAAAATCAATATATTTATGGCACAACTGCTCACACTCCCACAAACAGACATTAACTAACAAAATTTTTTCATATGTTTTATGTATGTTGAAAACTATGTAAGCATAGTTGCTTTCTAATATCTCTCTGTAAGTAAATTACTTGAAAAATTGAGAAAACAAAATAAAACAAAGCTGAGCATCAAAATCAAGATTTTAAAAAAAAAAACAAAACATAAAGCAAAAGAAAATGGATTGCAAAGAAAACTTTGCACAAAGAACAAAACCATACATTGTTCTCTATGTGAGGAGTGGGGTTCTACTAACTCAGTGGCAGGATCACCTGAATTGTGTGGGGAACTAGACCTCAGAAGGCCTGGCTGCTTTTACAGCACACCTGAAGAAGTAAGGTGCTCAGTATGTGAGAATTATTGTGTGTAAAAGTATAGTAGCACAGAAACTGCAAAACACCCTGAATTGAAGGTTCAACCTTTTGATACCTTGTAGTAACCCCGGAGATTTTTCCTGACATTTTGCTGAACCCAACATAGAGCATTTGCAGGATCTAAGTATTATAATACAAATAGAAGTAAATATAAATGTAAACTATAAATATATATTAGAAATTAATATATATATATACACACATTACTAAGAATCAGTAATATAAAATAGAACTCTGTTGGTAACTGAGAGAAACAAATTTGTTCTATTTAATCTGTTGTTTAGAGCCAGTAATTTTTGTTGTGGGTGGGGAAACATTAGGTAACATTTCATGCACATGCAAAACATGAAGTTGCAATTATACTTTTTATTTAAGGATTAGGATAGTACCATAGATTCTCTGAGCAACAAGAATTATCAATAATTTTAAAATTTAATTGAAATAAATCTATGGACTCTCTTTAATCAATAGTAACAAAATTGACTTTTCTAGAATTAATAGTGCTTTTCTAAATGGCCAAAATCAGATTATTCATTCACTAAACAGTTTTCACATTTGCGCTCAGAATACTTGGTCAGTAAACAGTACAGCCTGTCTCAAGAAGTATAGAGTTAAATCTTACCATGTGTTGACTCTGCAAACACTGAGGGATCTAACAATGGCCTTCTCTGAGGCAGAACTTGCTAAGCGAGGTTAGCTCCCCTTTGGAACTACAGCTATTATCAGTGTCCTCTCCTACAGTACAAGGTCTTGATTATCCATAACCACATTAGTGTTCTGATGCATCTTATGTTAAAAAACTGGAAAATAAGGAGAGAGAGAGAAGCAGCTCATTGTTGATGGTTACACTGTAGTTTTTTTTTTTTTTTTTTTAACTACTGCAAAATTGTTTTTCTTAAATATTAAATACAGATCATATTGTCAGTTAACTGAGACAATTTGACTTTCTCTTTTTTTATTTGGATGTCTTTAATTTCTTGTTCTTGCCTGATTTCTCTGGCAAGGACTTCTAGTATGATGTTGAATTGGAGTGAGGACCTGGGCATCCTCTTCTTGTTCCAGTTTTTAAGGGGCATGTTTTCAGCCTTTTCTGATTCAGTATGATGTTACCCGTGATTTTGTCACATATAATTTTTATCATTTTGAAATATATTCCTTCAATGCTTAGTTTCTTGAGGATTTTTATCATGAAGGGATGCTGAAATGTATCAAATGCTTTCTCTGCTTCTATTAAGAAGATTATATATTTTTTGTTTTGAATTTATGTGATGAATCACATTTATTGATTTGTAAATGTTGTGCCATCCTTGCATCCTTGGACCAAAACTCATTTGATTGTGATATATTATCTTTTGGATATGGTGTTGAATTTGGCATACTAGTATTTTGTGAGGATTTGTGTTCATCAGAAATATTGGCCTATAGTTTTCTTTTCTGTCATGTCCTTGCCCAGCTTTAAATGCACCTAACACTAGTACACTCAGACTCATAAAACAAATACCACTAGACCTAAGAAAAGAGACAGACAGCAATACAATAATAATTGGTACTTCAACACCTCATTGACAATACTAGACAGATTACCAAGGTAGAAAATCAATGAAGAAACTCTGGACTTAAATAAGACTGTAGACCAAATGGACCAAATATACATTTACAGAAAATTCTACCCCCAAAAAACAGAATATTGATTTTGCTCATCTGTGCATGGAACATTCTCCAAAATAGATCACATACTTAGACATAAAGCACATCTATATAAATTCCCAAGTTTCAAAATCCTGTCAAGTATCTTCTCAGACCACTGCTCAGTGGAAAAAAAAAAAAAAAAAAAAAAAAAAAAAAAAAAAACTGGAAATTAGTGTCAAGAGAAACTTTCTAAATTATTAACTGACAGGAAAATTAAACAACCTGTCCCTGAATGAAACTTGGTGAGCAATGGCACTAAAGCAAACATCAAATATTGTTTTGAAATGAATGAAAACAGAGACAAAATATACCAAGAATTCTGAGATACGGTGAAAATTGTGCTGAAAATAGTTTAGACTGTTAAATGCCTAAATCAAACAGATAGATCTCAAATTAACAACTTAGTATTGTACCTCAAGGAACTAGAAAATCAAAAACAAACCAAACTCACAGCTGGCAGAAGAAAAGAAATAAAAAAGATCAGAGCAGAGCTAATGAAATTGAGACTAAAAAACAATAAAAGCATCAATAAAAGGAGAATTTTGTTCTTGGAAAGACAGACAAAACTGATAGATTGCTAACCAAGAAAAAAAGATTCAAATAAGTACAATCAGAAAAGACAACATATGAAAATATGCTTAACATCACTAATGACCAGAGAAATGCAAAATAAACCTACAATGAGAACCATTTTATACCAGGAAGAATGGCTATTAATAAAACATCAAATTTGGGTAACAGGTACACTAGAAGACCAACCCCCACCAGTATGCAATGTACCCATGTAACAAACATGCCTAAATCTCCTCTGAGTTTAAAATAATTTTTTAAGTCAAAATATTAACTGAGGTTGGCAAGGTTGTGAAGAAAGGGCAATGTCTATACATTGTTGGTGGGATTGTAGAATAATTCAATCTCTATAGAAAAACAATATGGAGATTTCTCAAAGAACTAAAAAAAGAACTACCATTTGACCCAGAAACCTCACTACTGTGTATCTACACAAAAGAAAGAAAATTGTTTTATCAGAAAGATATTTACACTTGTATGTTTATCACAGCACTACTCACAATAGCAAAGGTAGGGAATCAACCTAAATATTGCTTGATATGGTTTGGCTGTGTCCCCAACGAAATCTCATCTTGAAATGTAGCTCCCATAATTCCCTCTTGTTGTGGGAGAAACTCTATGGGAGATCATTGAATCAGAAGGGCAGTTTCCCACATACTCTTCTTACGGTAGTGAAAAGGTCTCACGAGATCTGATGGCTTTATAAGGGGAAGCCCTTTTCACTCTGCTCTCCTTGTCTCTCTTGCCTGCTGCAATGTGAGATGTGCCTTTCATCTTCTGCCATGATTATAAGGCCCATGAGCCACATGGAACTGTAAGTCCATTAAACCTCTTTTTTTTTTCTTTTTTTGTAAATTGCCTAGTCTCATGTGTGTCTTTATCAGCAGCGTGAAAACAGACTAATACAGTAAATTGGTACCAGTAGAGTGGGGCACTATTAAAAAGATACCTGAAAATGTGGAAGCAACTTTGAAACTCGGTAACAGGCAAAGGCTGGAACAGGTTGGAGGGCCCAAAAGAAGGTAAGAAAATGTGGGAAAGTTTGGAACTCCCTAGAGACTTATTAAATGGCTTTGACCAAAATGCTGATAATGATACACACAACGAAATTCAGGCTGAGGTGGTCTCAGATGGACATGAAGAACTTATGGGAACTTGAGCAAAGGTGACTCTTGTTAACGTTTTAGCAAAGAGACTGGCAGCATTTTGCCCCTGCCCTACAGACTTGTGAAACTTTGAAATGAAATAGATGGTTTAGGGTATCTGGCAGAAGAAATATCTAAGCAGCAAAGCAAAACATTCAAGAGGTGACCTGGGTGCTGCTAAAGGCATTCAGTTTTAAAAGGGAAACTGAGCATAAAAGTTTGGAAAATTTGCAGCCTGACAATGCGACAGAAAATAAAATCCCATGTTCTGAGGAGAAATTCAAGCAAGCTGTAGAAATTTTCATAAGTAACAAAGAGCCAAATGTTAATTCCCAAGACAATGGGGAAAATGTATCTAGGCATGTCTCTTTATGGCAGCCCTCCCATCACAAGCCCAGAGGCCTAGGAGGAAAATTAGTTTCATGGACTGGGCCCAGAGTCCTCATGCTGTGTGCAGCCTCGGAACCTGGTGCCCTGAATGCCAACTGCTCCAGCTGTGGCTAAAAGGGGCCAAGGTACAGTTCAGGCTGTGACTTCAGAGAGTGCAGGCCCAAAGCCTTGGCAGCTTCCACATGATGTTGAGTTTTTCAGTGTATGTAAGTCAAGAATTAGGGTTTGGGAGCCTCCGCTTAGATTTTAGAAGATGTATCGAAATGCCTGGATGTCCAGGAAGAAACTTGCTGCAGGGGCAGGGCCCTCATGGAGAACCTCTGCTAGGGCAGTGTGGAAGGGAAATGTGAGTTGGAGTTCCCACACAGAGTGCCCACTGGGGCACTGCCTGTAGAGCTATGAGAAGAGAGTCACCCTCCTCCAGTTCCCAGAATGATGGATCCATTGACAGCTTGCACCACGCACCTGGAAATGCTGCAGACACTCAATGCTAGCCCATGAAATCAGCTGGGAGGGAGAATTCACCCTACAAAGCAACAGGGGCAGAGTTATCCATAACCTTGGGAACCCACGTTTTCCATCAGCATTGCCTGGATGTGAGACATGGAGTCAAAGGAGATCATTTGGAGCTTTAAGATTTGACTGCCCACTGAATTTTGGACTTGCATGGGGCATGTAGACCCTTTGTTTTGGCCAATTTTTCCCATTTGGAATGGCTGTATTTACCCAATGCCTGTACCTCCATTATATCTAGGAAATAACAAACTTGCTTTTGATTCTTCAGGCTCAAAGCAGAAAGGACTTGTCTTGTCTCAGATGAGATGTCGGACTGTGGACTTTTGAGTTAATGACAAAACGAGTTAAGACTTTGGGGGACTGCTGGGAAGGCATGATTGGTGTTAAAGTGTGAGGATATGAGATTTGGGAGGAGCCAGGAACGGAATGATATGGTTTGGCTGTGTCCCTATCCAAATCTCATTTTGAATTATAGCTCCCATAATTCCCTCGTGTTGTGAGAGGGACCAGTAGGAGATAATTGAATCATGGATGTGGTTTCCCCATACTGTTCTCATGGTAGTGAAAACGTCTCACAAGATCTGATGATTTTTTTTGATGAGAAACACCTTTCATTTGGCCTTCATTCTCTCCCTTACCTGATCTGATGTGAGACGTGATTTCCACCTTCCATCATAATTGTGAGGTCTCCCCAGCCACTTAGAACTGTGAGTTTATTAAACCTTTTTTTGTAAATTGCCCAGTCTTGGGTATGTCTTTCTCTCGAAAATGGAGTAGTACATTTTTTAATGGATAATTGGATAAATAAAATGTTATATATGTATATATACATGTACACACATGGAAAACTACCCTGTCAAAATATACACATACACTACTCAACCAAAATATACACATACACACATTTGGAATACCACTCAGCTAAAAAAAAAAAAAGAAATAATGTATTTTACAGAAAGACGGACAGAACTAGTGGCCATTATCTTAAGTGAAATAACTCAGAAATAGGAAATCAAATATCACATGTTCTCACTCATAAGTTGGAGATAAATAAGGTGTAGACATGGACATACAGAGTGGACTCATAGATATTGGAGACTTGGAAGGGTGGGAAGAAGGTGAGGGATGAGAAATAACTTAGTGGGTGTAATGTATACTATTTGAATGATGGTTACATTAAAAGCCCAAACTTATTTACTACATACCAAATTCATGTATTAAAATTGCAATTGTACCCCCACATTTATACAATTAAAAATATTAAATAAAGCATACATTAAATGTACCTAATACCATTTCATTTTTATTTTCCTTAAAATTATTAAATATATAAAGATATTTATTTACCTTTCCTCCTCATTGTGAGCAGAGATAAAGAGCCTGAACAACTCATGGAAGCATAACAGTTTGATTTGTGTAAAAGGTTCAAATATCTATCTATACAGTAATATTTGACCTTTTGACATCCAGAAAGTCTGGTTAACACAAATATTTTACTCTCTTTCTTTTGTGGCTCACTCCAGAGTTTTCTCGGGAAACAGTTTTGAGAAGGGCATCAAGTTCAGGTTCATGGCTGTCCCTCAAGACCCTAAAGCCAAAGAATTTTACTGTTTTATTGATGTTGGCAGAAAGGAAGCCAGCAGTATGTAATGATTTACCTCCAAAGTCTTATAAAAAATGCTAACTCTTTTCATAATTTTTAAATTAGGAAAAAAAAGAAAATCCAGAAATCATTCGCGAAATAGTATTCTTCAATTGAAATTATTGTGTATGGCCATGAATCTCACATACAAAACTTCACTATTTTCCCTAAGAGTACATTTTATGTCGTGCGAGACATTTTATTATATTTAATTTTAACTATTGGCGGACAATGACGTGGCCAAATTAACACTGTCATTTATCTTTTTTTAACCTTTGGAATGCTATTCACCAGATTTTAATTTTATGAAATTATTTTTTTTCAGGTATACATTGAACACTGATGTATGTTCTAGGCACTTTTATGCAGTGGAAATAATTGCAAGGGTGACCAAAAAAACCTTTTAATCTAGTGTGAAATAAAAGTGGGAAGTGAAAACGAATGTTTTAAAATTAAACTAGTAATCAGAAGTTGGTGTGTTTAAAACACTTTTCAATTATTACACTGTATCTTTTACATGCAATATAAATATTTACAAATATTAACCAATTTAATATTCACCACAGCCATGTGAGGCAGCTACTGTAATAGATTAAAAAATCGAGGTACAGATGGGTTAGCTGTATTACATAAGGTCATAAACATAGTAAGTGGCAGAATTAGGATTCAAAATGTTACATGAATAATAAGCAGGTAACCATGGAAGTTGAAGAGAAAGAATGCCTAGCTGCCCTGGGAGATCACTAAAGCCCTCAATGTAAAAGTATCATTGGGTCTTAAAAAATATTTGGGAGATGGTAGTGCATATTTAAATCAGATAGCCCTGATAAGATAAAAGTGAACTGGATCATTTACATGCCTGTAAAGCCCTGGTCAGTTTACTTTACCACTCTAAGCTTTTGTTCCCTTTTTCCTAAAAATGGGCTAGGAACATTACTTATTTCATAAGGTTTTTTTGAGAATCAAACTATGTACTATGTAGCATGATCTCAGGCCTAGGATTAGGCCCAAAAAAGTAAAAAATAATTGTTATAAATAATGAGAAAGAGCTAGGTAAGTGAAAAAAGGTGAAATTGAAAATATTCCAGATATATGTTGATTACCTGGGAAGGAGTGGGCAAAAAGGGGTAGAAAGATGAGGGGAAGGACAATGGGTGGTAGGAATAACAAGATGGTGACTCATCTCTGAATATATTTTTTGTGTAACTGTGACTATGAACAAATGATTAAAACTTACCAGGACATTGAAGAAAACAAAAATATAATTCCAGAATAAAAATTTAACCTAACTGTATTGCAAATCAATAACATAACCACACTGAAGGGCATGTGGAATGCAAAATATAAACTAAGTTACTTTCTAAAGATAAAGACAAAACAAAACAAAATCTCTATACATAAATATATATTGTAATCTGCGCAATAAAATTTAAAAATAGATACTCAGAGACGAGTGAGAATTTATGAAATTATTACACACTGGCATTAAACAAAGCTATAAAAATAGATAATAAAAATAAAAATTGGCTATCTAAGTATCTGAGAATGAAGTTGAAAATAAGGAAAGGAAAAAGCTCAAATGATAGAACTGGAAGTGTCAGTTGAACTGGTCATGAAAAATTATACAGTATATGATACAAGAGAAGGCCAAGACCAAGTATTAATAGTACTCCAGTGGCAATGAGCACAATTAGTATTATATTCTAAACAATCTGTATTAGTATTATATCCTAAACAATCTTTTATCCTAAACATCATTCTCCAATAAAAAGAACTAGGGTTTCACGTTAAAATAATGGTTGAATGCAGGACTAGGGTGAGGAAATTACAAAATATATCTAAAGCATCTTGGGGTGCCAGAATCCAAAAATGTTATCACAAAAGGATAACAGTATAACAAAAGAACACAGGAGGTAACCTGTAGTAGATCCTAATGGCCAAATAATTTAAACAATAAAATAATGATAATTTTAGCTATCGTCCATATAATAAAAAATCATGAATCAAATAAATATTTAATTAATAAATAAGAGAGAAGGAATTCTTTCTCATAGAAGAATTCTGATTTGAAAATTTAGAAGAAAAGAGGGGAAGAAGAAACCACTCACACTAAGCACCAATATAATAATTATTTTAGAAAAAAGTTATCTATGGTTGGCAAAATTACTGGGGGGAAACACATTGTACATATGTATCAAATTATTGCACGTATCACCAAAATATGCACACCTATGATATATGAACAAAAATAGTGAAGGAAATTTGAAAACAAACAGAATATTTGTGTAATTTAAATATATGTACCCCCAAAATATGTATAAATTTCAATGGGAAAATAGTGTTTAAAATGAATAAACTTAGCAGATACTAACTTAAGCAAGTGGTCAAGGCTAATATCACCACTTATAAAATAAGTTGACATTGCGAAGTCCCTGACATCATTCATTAAAAAAGAACAATATCATTTTTATAGTGCTTTTTCCAAAATGTCACAATCTCATTTTAATAAGAGATAGTATCAATGAAACCCAAATTGATAGGCATTTTCCAAGTAACTGACCAGTACTTTCTAAAGTATCAATGCTGCAAAGGAAAATTAAAGACCTGGCAACTGTTAAGAACGGATAAAACTAAGAAAGAAAAAACCCATCTCTACTAAAATTGCAAAAATTAGCCAGGAGTGGTGATGTGCACCTGTAGCCCTAGCTACTAGGAAGGCTGAGGCAGGGGAATCCCTTGAACCCAGGAAGTCAAAGTTGCAATGAGCCGAGATCGTGCCACTGCACTCCACCTAGGAGACAGAGCAAGACTCTATCTATTTAAAAAAAGAGAGAGAGAGAGAGAGAAGTATGTGACAATTTAGTTCTCTGGTATTGATCATTTTAGTATGACTATGTAACATGTTAACATTAGGGAAAGTTTGGTAAGGGAATATGAAAATTTTTTTTTTTTTTTTTTTTTTTGCAACCATTCCTGTAGTAAGTGTGACAATATATTTAAAAATGTGAATAAATCCACCCAGGAGATTTTATTATGTAAGCAGTGTGTTGGGTTTTTGTTTGCTTGTTTGTTTTGTTTTCTTTCTCTGTGTGTCAGAGTACAACAATACAAGTTTGGAGGAGTAGGCAAGAACCTGATCACAAGAACTTTTATAAATTATGCCAAGCTATAAAACATAGATTTTAAGTAGGAAAACTAAAGGATCATATTTACATTTTAGAAAGGATGTGCTCACAAAAAGGAAAGAGAATTCTGGCAGTTTCCATGAGTTGAGGAGATGGAGCTAAGACTACCAGGAGACTTAGGTAGCAAGAGTTCACAGCGCAGAGTACCACAAAAGAGAAAACCGCAGAGGGGCAAGGAGATAAAATCCTAGAAATCCACAGAAGTCTCCCTCAAAGAGCAGAATATTAATCCGTACATATCTGTGAGAAAACTACCTAAGACTGGGTAAAGAACTATAAAAAAGGATCAGTGATTACAATGACCAGTGCACACATAGGTCCAGAAACAATGTATGTTCTCATTAGTAAGACCAGAAAAAAACTCATAATTCATGAGGCAAAAGGTTAAAAACTCAGAAAGACCATACCTAATTAATGAGAAATAATTAGCTGCCTGGTTCCTTCTCTGCAGCTGCCTAACCAGTCATAACATCAAGATCTGAGAGGAACAAGCTATGTCTAAGTAACTTACTAAATCCCAGAAAAAAAATACCTAGAACATTTATAGGGAATAAAAAGTTCAAAACACAATGACAAAAATTTTGCAATGTCTGACATAATATCAAAGATTACCAGCCATTTAAAAAGCAGGGAAATATTGCCCATAATTAAGGAAAATAATCCATTGAAAGCATCCCAGACATAACACAGTAGTTAGAATTAGAGCTAAAGTACTTTAAGACAGTTAATACAACTTTACTCCATATGTTCTAAAAGTAAAGAATTTGAAAATATAAATAATGTCTTGAAGTTAAACTTCACTAACAAATAATCAAACAATATGACAATAATAAATAAAAATAGAGATATGTAATGAGTTAACATAAAGGAAAACACAATATTATTAGAATGTCAATTCTCATTTTGATCTTAGATTTTATTTATTTATTTATTTATTTATTTATTTATTTATTTATTTTAAGACAGAGTCTCACTCTGTCGCCCAAGTTGGAGTGCAGTGGTGCGATCTCGACTCACTGCAGCCTCCACCTCCTGGGTTCACGCTGTCCTCCTGCCTCAGCCTCCTGAGTAGCTGGGACTACAGGTGCCAACCACCATGCCGGGCTAATTTTTTTGTATTTTTAGTAGAGATGGGGTTTCACCATGTTATCCAGGATAGTCTCGATCTCCTAATCTTGTAATCTGCTCGGCTCGTCCTCCCAAAGTACTGGAATTACAGGCGTGAGCCACTGCACCCGGCTTAATCTTAGATTTAGTATCATTCCAGTCAGGATTCTGGCAGGCTTTTCTTGTAGAAATTGACGAACATATTCTAAAATTCAAATGAAAATTCAACAGGCTTAGAACATGCAAAACAATTCTGAAAATAAGACCAAAGTTGCAGTATTAGTCTTTCCAAGACGTATTATAAAGCTATAGTAATCAAGACCATGTGAGAGCTTTATAAAGATAAACAAATAGATCAGTAGAATGGAGAGTCAAGCAATAGACTGACACATATAAGGATGATATATTTTTAATACTGGTTCAAAGACATAGCATTGGAGAAAGGATAGTCTTTTCAACAAATTGTGCTAGAATAATTAGATGTGCATATGCAAAAGTCAAGTTTGATACTTACCTTGAACTATAAACAAAAATCACAGATGTATGTAAAACTTCTAGGAAAAAAATATAGAGTCTTTTTAACTTTAATGTATTAGTCAGGATTCTTCAGAGAAACAGAATCAGTATAATTTATCATAATTAATATTGTGTGTGTGTGTGTGAGAGAGAGAGATTGTGGAGAAACTGGCACATATGATTATGTGATGTGGAGGCTGAGAATTCTCATGAGATCAGCTAGCTTGAAGCCCAGGAAAGCTGTTAGTATAATTCAGTTCAAGTCCAAAGGGCTGAGAACCATGGAAGTCAATGCTGTAAATCCCCAGTTCAAGAGCTGAAGAAAATGAGATGAAATGTTTCACCTGAAACAGTGAGATGCGAAAAAGTAGGGCAAATTCCTCTTTCCTCTCTGCCTGCTCTATGCCAGGCTTTTAATAGGATTAGATGATACCTACCCATATTGAGGAGGGCAACCTACTTTACTGCAGCCACCAGTTCAAATCCTAATCTTATCCAGAAACACCTTCATATAGACATAAACACAGAAATAATGTTTAATGCAGGTACCTCATAGCCAGACACTTTGCCAGGTAAAATTAATCATCACACATAGATTAGGTAAAGATTCTTTAGATATGCCACCAAAACACTTTCCATAAAAGAATAAATAGATAAACTGTAATTTTTCAGAAATTACAAAGTCACTGTTACAAGATTGAAAAGGGTCAGACGCGGTGGCTCATGCCTGAAATCCCAGCATTTTGGGAGGCCGAGGCGGGCAAATCACCTGAGATCAGGAGTTTGAGATCAGCATGTTCAACACGGTGAAACCCTGTCTCTACTGAAAATACAAAATTAGCCAGGTGTGGTGGTGGGTGCCTGTAATCCCAGATACTTGGAAGGTTGAGGCAGGAGAATCACTTGAACATGGGAGGCGGAGGTTGCAGTGAGCCATAACTGTGCTATTGCACTCCAGTCTGGGCAACAAGAGTGAGACTCTGTCTCAAAAAAAAAGAAAAAAAAAAAAAATGAAAAGACACACAAACTAGAATATAATACTTGCAACCATATGTTGTATTAAAAAGAAAAAAATCCAGCTTATATAAGGAGCTCTTAGACTCAATAATAAGAAATCAAACAACCAACATAAAAAGAAAAATAATTGATAGATACTTCATCAAAGAAGATATGACAATGATAGATAAGCACACAAAGATATGCTCAACATCACTACTATAGTTGGGGAGAGGCAAATTAAAAATACTTTACTAGAATGATTTATGTGGGAATGTGGAGGAACAGAGGCTCTCATACACTTCTGGTTGCAACGTAAAATGGTGCAATTACTTTAGAAAACAGATTGGCATTCTCTTAGGTGTTTTCCTAAGACAAATAAAGATACATGACCATGCAAAGACTTGTACATGAATGTTCATAGAAGATTTATTTTTAATAGGCAAAACTAGATATAACCCAAATGCCAATCTACAGGTGAATGACTGTGATGATCAGTCTTATGTGTCAATTTGACCATCATATCACAAGGTACAAAGAAATTTGACTAAACATTTCTTCTGGGTGTATCCGTATAGACTTTTCCAGATGAAATTAGCATTTGAATTGATAGAGTGAGTAAACAAGATTGCCCTCCTCAGGGTAGACTGGCATTATCCAATCCTTGCAGATCTGAATAGAGCAAAAGGGTTAGGGAAGGAGGAATTTGCTCTCTGAATGATGGCTTGGGCTGGAACTTTGGTCTTCTGCATTCATATTGGGACTTATATTATTAGCTCCCCTGATTCTTGGGCCTTGGAAATTTGGGATTTATTTCATTGGCTCCCTGTTTCTCAGGCCTTTAGACTCATCCTGAAACTGTATCACTGGCTTCCCTAGGCCTCCAGCTTACAGATAGCAGATTATGATGCTGGTCAGTCTTCATAATCATGAGAGCCTTTATATCTTTATAATAAATTCTATATGTAAGTATACATACATATATAAGTAGATAGATGATAGACAGATAGATATAGATACATATCTCCTATTGATTCTGTTTCTCTGGAGAGCCCAGAATAATATATTAGATAAAAAGATGGTGGCATATCTATACAATAGAATACTACTCAACAATAAAAATATTACCTAGAGAGACACTGAACAAAAGACTGAATATCAAAATATGTAGAATGATAAAAGCCAGTCAAAAGAGTAAATAACATATTATTTTATATATACTCATTTCTATAAAACTAAAACTAATCTATAGTGACAGGAAACAATTGAATGCTTCCTTAAATCTTAAAGATTTAATCCAGATGTGACAAACATCACTTCTCAAATTGTATAACCAAAGCAAGTTATATAACACACTTAACATTAAGAGGCAGAGGATCATAAAGATGTGCTCAAAAGTGGAGAATAAAAAATACTAACTAATAACATTATCAGCTAGTGAATATCAAGGAAAGTTGCATATTTAATTGAACTCATTTATACAGAATAGAAAATATTTTACTGTAGGAGAAATAATAATACATTACTGCATAGTTTTCCTTTAGAACCAATTACCAAAGTTAACTTCCTTAAACTTATTTGCTTTTCTCAATTCTTTCTCTTATTTCAATATGTAATGGATTGTTAAAAGTATGCATTTTTTTTAGCAGAAAACACACATGAACTTAGAATTAATTTTAACTGTGTTACAACATTTGCAAGTTGATGACAACAGGGAATATTCCAATTAGTGAATACTGATTTAAATATCTATTTAGAAGTTGTCTTCAGATAATATTTAGATTCTTATGCAAAATAAGTTGGGAGCTTCATCAGCAGTATCTAGCAGTCAGAGATGACTATATTTAGAGTTGAGCTAGAGGCAGTTTTATCACAAACTTAACCAACTTCTGTCATGTTATTGTCAGTATGCTGAAATCCATGTGTATATTTTCTGATTTTAGGCAGAAGTGAATATTACATTCAGAGAGGAGATCTTTTTACTGCTTTATTATTGCATAATGTCCTGGATATATTTGATACTGCTCACAGCTCCAATACACCTGTCACTGCACCTCACTGCTAATACAATGACAGCTCAGTGGTCATGTGTTCCAAGCCAATATCATGCAGTGCTGTCTTTACTCATTCTGAGTTGCAGTCAGCATTAAAAACTATGCTCAGACTTACTCTGGATTAGTTTCCTCCAGAGATGCACATTATTAATGCGTTTGATTTAAAGAAGTTGTAAAGAGTATTATACAGAAGTAGACCTGTGTATGGTATTTTCATTATTTGACATTATAACCTGGTCAGTGGGGTCTTGAGTACCATCCAGGATCCAAACAGAGGAGATTTAGGCTTCCAAAACGGCTTGGCTTGATAATACCCATCTTCCTCATGATTACATTAGTGCAGAATTATGTAAGCAAATTATTAATTATTTAGAGCTAAAAGTACCTTAAAATGAAAAAATGACATACAGAGTTATATATTGGACTCATTTAGAAGATCTTTTGCTCTGGGTTATGTGCTTTAGGAATCCAATTAAGTTTAATCATTCTTATTTTACATTTACAAGAACTGGCCTTAGTAACTGGCACAACTAGAATTGGAATTCAGGCCCAGACTTTTAGATTTTGCATATCTTATTCATTTTAGAGAGATATTTTATTACAAACACAAACTTATACCTAAATGTTTATATTGAATAGAGAAACCCAGGGCAGAGAAACTAAGTAATTTTCAAAAGCTTGCGTATAGACAGCTAACAACAAAACAAAAGACTGTCTTGAATTCTAAGTAACTCTCATGTCCTGAAATCAAATCAACATCCTGGCTTCTGCATTCTTTTCAGAGTAGCTTTCTAATTAATTCAATACTCTACCCAGTTCCTAACATTAATTGAGCGTCTACTATCTGTAAAGCTCTTGACCTTACAGTTTATAAAAAGAAAGTATGTCTATATTGAGCTTACAATTTAATTGAGGAGGATATTGAGTAAAAATTAATTAAATAATATCACTTTTATTGTTGTAGTTGTAGAGAAGAATAAAACTGGGTAGAGGAATAAACTTACTATTTTTAGCAAGGAAGGACCTATGAGGATTCCATTCAAACAGAAATGTAAATAACGAAAACTGTCATGCCATGAGAAAAAATTGAGAACAGGGTTATACCTTCAGCCTACATGTGTTGTAAAGTTCATGTTTTTTTATATAATATAAATGATAAATAAGTGGTTTTTAAATAAACTCATCTTTTTTTTACGCAGAAACATGCACACACAAATACATAGCAATTTCTTATATTTGTGAAGTGGTTTTGTCTATCTCTGTGTATGTGTTTTCCTTAACGTAGTATATGTAGAAAGATCTTTATTGAAATATTTAAATTATAAAAGCTCAAAGATTGTTATTAATGTTTAAGTAGCATTTTAAAATCTAAGATTCAAAATGTGTCAATAATGAGATAAATTATAAATAATTATTTAAATACTTTAACATTTGGAAACTGGGCTTTTATTTTATTATTTATTTTTAGATGGAATCTCTCTCTGTCACCCAGGCTGGAGTGCAGTGACGCTATCTCTTCTCACTGCAACCTCTGCCTCCTGGCTTCAAGCAATTCTCCTGTCTCAGTCTTTCCAGTAACTGGGATTACAGGCACGTGCCACCACACCCAGCTAATTTTTGTATTTTCACTAGAGACACGGTTTCACCATGTTGACCAGGATGGTCTTGACCTCCTGACCTCGTGATCCACCCACCTCCTTCTCCCAAAGTGCTGGGATTACAGGCGTGAGCCACTGCGCCCGGCAGGAACCTGGGCTTTTTCTTACAAAATCTTTACTTAATAAGATTCAATGCCAGATATGTTTTAAATCATC
Organism: Rhinopithecus bieti; assembly: GCF_001698545.2. Lineage (NCBI taxonomy): Eukaryota > Metazoa > Chordata > Mammalia > Primates > Cercopithecidae > Rhinopithecus > Rhinopithecus bieti. The sequence continues at coordinate 47,100 of NW_016803100.1, forward strand.
TCATAGAAAGAAATAACATTTTATTGGCTAATGTGTTAGCCTTGAATTTAGAAAATAGGTGATCTTATTACATGATTCACAGATTACTCAATATCTTGCACATAAAATTCTAGAAATAATTAGTGGCTAAATTAAGAAATTATAATTAATCTAGTATTTACTCTTTATTTATGAACATGAATGTATAATTTTACAAATAGATATATGAAAAAATGTCAAATTTATATTTGAGACAAAATATATAAAATATTGGGTGTCCTAAAACGTTTTATTTACAAATTCTCATTTTTTCAACAAATGATTCATGGAAAAATAGCCACACAATATACACATTCAAATATCCCACAGAAATACTGTATCTTGTTTGTATATGAAAAAAAATGATCTCCTAATTTGCTGGTATGTTTTGTCCAAACATAAAAATTTCCATTTGGAAAATTCACTTCTCAGTAATAAGAAAATTCTTGGAAGTTCAAATGTTATAAGAAGTCAAAACCAAATACATCTCATATTTACATATTAGCTTTTCCAAACGTGAAAATGCTTCTCCAACTTTCTAACAAATCGTGTGTATAATACACAAAGCTTTCTTTATATCCAGAACTTGTTTTATATTTTCAATTTTGTCTTCTATTTGTTTTGAAGTTTTATTTTGGAATCTAATAAATGTGTCCATTCTCTATGCCATAAAATGCAACACAAAGTACAAATAATTAATAAAAAAATATGGCTGGACGCGGTAGCTCACGTCTGTAATGGCAGCACTTTGGGAGACTGAGGCGGGCAGATCACGAGGTCAGGAGGTTGAGACCATCCTGGCTAACACGGTGAAAACCTGTCTCTACTAAAAATACAAAAAATTAGCGAGGCATGGTGGCACGCGCCTGTAATCCAGCTCCTTGGGAGGCTGAGATTGCAGTGAGGCGAGATTGTGCCATTGCACTCCAGCCTGGGTGACAGAGTGAGACTCCATCTCAAAAAAATACAAACTAACTAAATAAATAAATCTGTATAACTTTTGAAAATAAACAATAATTGTAACAATATCTAAAATAAGAACTGTTGCTATCTTTTTAAAATATAATATGGTAAGCATTTTCCTAACAACACGTGTAAATGTAGTCTTTGGAATAACATTATAAAGTTGGTACATTTTAAGAAAATTTAGATAATTAAGTCGTTTAACCAGAGAATTTCAGCTAATGGATAGAGGACATAGAAAATTACTATGTTTCCCTTCTCTGCCTTGACAGACAAAGAAACAAATATGTGCTTTTGAAAATGCAGAAAATAAGTGAATGAATACAACAAAAAAGTATTTAAGAATGATGCCAATCATAAAACAAGACATTTATGCTACCTTATGCAATATGTTAAATGTTATAATTAAAACACAAAAGAAGTAACATTTTAGAAATTCAGCACACAATTTTTCAAGCTCTTTTTTTTTTTTTTTTTTTTTTTTTTTTTTTGAGCAGGAGTTCTCGCTCAGTCGCCCAGGCTGGAGTACAGTTGGTTGTGCGATCTCGCTCCACTGCAAGCTCGGGCCTCCCGGGTTCACGCCATCTCCTGCCTCAGCCTCCCAAGTAGCTTGGGACTACAGGCACACGCCCGGCTACTTTTTTGCATTTTAGTAGAGAGGGGTTTCACCGTGTTAGCCAGGATAGTCTCGATCTGCTGACCTCGTGATCCACCCACCTCAGCCTCCCAAAGTGCTGGGATTACAGGCGTGAGCCACCGCGCCCGGCCCAAGCTCTTTCTAAGAGGCAGAATTGTCTGTATAAAAATATGTCTTAGAATTTTGCTTCTCATTCCAGCTTTGATGCACTGGGACTAAGATCCCATCTCTCCAAGCAGGAAGGCTACAATAAAACAAAATTAGACAGTTGATTAGGATGATTGTTTGATTCATTATTGTATATTATGTGTATATGTGTTTGTACAATACATAATGACACAAAAAGGCAAAATTTGTTTTTATTTATTTGTTTGCTTTTTTTGGTTTTGTGAGTCCGTCTTTCTAGCTGCATACTCAATGAGGACTTAACACTTTGCAAAGTATTGAAGTACATACATATATATGAAAAGTTCCAGAAATTACGTTCCTTTTATTAAAATGTGTTTATTTTCATCTTCTGTAAGGCTTTGCAATCTAAAACATATGCATACAGTAGAAGATACCCACGTGAATTCAACAGGAAATTTGAGGAAGAGTTTATCAAGCCCTATTAGGCACTGGTGACTAAATTTACAGAACAGCAGTCATAATTGACTGTGTTGAAACAAATAATTCAGAAAATTGGGGAAATTATTAAATATAGGACAGTTTATTATTATTATTATTTTCTTTTTTGAGACAGAGCCTCCCTCTATTGCCCAGCCTCGAGTGCAGTTGTGCAATCTTTGCTCACTGCAACCTCTGCCTCCTGGGGTCAAGTGAATTCTCCTGCCTCAGCCTCTGGAGTAGCTAGAACTACAGGCACATGCCACCAAACCCAGATGGGTTTTTTATTTTTTGTATTTTTAGTAGAGACCGTGTTTCACCGTATTGGACAGCCTGGTCTTAAACTCGTGACCTCGTGATCTACGCTTCTTGGCCTCCCAAAGTGCTGGGATTACAGGCATGAGCCACTGTGCCCAGCCAGGACAGTTTCTTCTTTAACCTAAAGAAGAGAGGACCAAAACCATGATTAATTTATATTTTGGGTTGTCTCTTATTTAAAGAAAATAACTGTGCACAAAGCTCCAGTTGCAACCAAAAGTTTACTCCATTGTAAGTATCACAGGGATAGTGCCCAATGTTTTTATTTCTTTTTTGTTTTTATTAATTTTTAGTTTTTTGATCACCTCTAACAGTGTCTGCAATGTCTGCAACACAGTGGATGATTCAGCAAGTATGATTTTTGAGTAAAGAAATGATAAGGAAACAAAAGAAAAAACACAGGAACAAGTTACTAATACAGGTTTTAGAAATGTTTGAGACCTCCCAAAAAGACAAAAAGAAAAAAAACACACACACACACGCTTGTTCTACACTGTTTACACATCAATCTGCCATTAGGCCAAAGATTTGAACAGAAGATTTCTGAATACCCATTTGTGCTATTTCATTCCATTCACCAGTGGAATCAAATAATGGCATGAAATATCACTATCACCATTAATGTTTATAGTACAGTGTAATAAATATAATGCTCAGTACCATTTTCAAACCAGGCTTTCTAAATACTCTTCTTACTTTTCAGTCTTCTAACTTTCTGGACACTTTCACTATGTCTCCAAATGTTGCTTTTCTAGGTTTGCTTTGGTTTTAGCCCATTGTATTTACATTATATTCTACGGAAAGATATTTGCTAACAGGGATGCAACTGAATTTAAATCTCTTTTTTTATTTTTAAATCTTTTTTTTTAAATTTAACTAATTAACCAAGGAGCAATGCCATGAACATAAGTCTCTTAACTCTTGGTTTACTCCCACAATCTGCCTTTCTCTAAGCAATGAAACTGAATATTAGATCACATATGCATTAGTGATTGATATCAAAGATGGTAGTAATTAATCTGCTACTCTTCTCACTCTTCATTCCAGGAGAAGATATTATTATCCATCCTTTAACCAAAATAGAGAAGATCTGAGTAATTTTCATCTCATATCAGTCCTTTTCTTCACATGTCTAAGTGGCTGTGAAATATTAGAAATTGTGCTTAATTTAGTTTCTTTCATTTTCCCTTCATGTTAAGAGCTAGCACTTCTGCTATATGTAAGTCATCTTACATAGTAAAAAAAAATTTCCTCATTTTGCAAGAAGCTCCTAGAATCTGGTGCACAGTACCACCCTCCAATTCAGGTAAATATGTGTGCGCGTGTGTATGTGAGGGTATCTTCTCTGGTAAGGTCATGTCTATTTTCCTTAACATGCTCTGGTTAGTAGTAAAGAGACTATACCATCCAGAAGCTCCCCTTTAACTTTAAAGTTTTCCTAACAGTAAGTAATATTTCTCATTTCCTTTAATCCATCTCATGTATTAAACATGGTCATCTTATGTATTTATTCACCTTAATTTATAAAATCATAGATAAAAGCCCTTTTCAAAATATCAATATTTTATATACTGTGATGTACTTATGAAATACAAACTTTAGTTAGTAAAATAACATGATTCCATGAATTTTGTAAAGAAAACATGAATGTCTTCCTCTCTTTTCTTCCTTCCTTCCTTTAAATATAAAGGAGACAATAATAGAAAATTTCATATTGTAATTCTATATTTGTAAAAATTACTAAAAAATTTCCAATTGAATTTGTTCAAAATGTATTCTTTTAAAATTCTTTCTGAATTTAAAAATGTTAAGTGTGATTTGAGAAATATCACAAGGCCCTTGACTAAGGCTCCTGTCTGTGTGAGTGTATGTATGTGTGTGTGAGTGTGTGTGTATGTGTATGTATATATGTGTATAGAACCATTTTGAAGTTACCTCCTTTTACTATAAATAGCTAGCTATTATGCTAAATATGTCTTCTTTCATATGAATAATTAGTGATTTTTCTTTTTATGAGATTCTTTCATCACAGTAAACAGTACTCATCCTTCAATTTAATTTGATCAATTCAAATTTATTGCTTTGAAATATACACCACTTTAAACTTACAAATTAGAAAAGGCAAGATGGCTCAATATTCAGTTTCTTTATAAGTCAAGATTGCTTGTTGTTTTCAAATTATTGTATTTTTGTATATATTTATTTGTGATCTAGAACTAATTATCATCCAGATATAGACAATTATGTATAT
>NW_016803100.1:53985-81049 GCF_001698545.2 Rhinopithecus bieti
AAAATGTTCTCATTATTGCTTTAACTCTAGTTCCTTTTGTCAAGTTGCAGGTTTAAAGTAAATAAGTATCATTACATTACATTAGCATGATAAACATTTATTAAAACATTTATTGCTTTATGCACTAAATTGTGAACTACCTATGCAATGCTAGAATTGTATTTTCTAAATATTTGATTATTCCTATTTTCTATTAAACTAATTGAGAATTTGTTGATAAACAATTTTACAATGTGTCACACAATTCACATAAAGTTTGCTGAAAGGTTCAAAATAAATGTGAACCATGAGTTTAAGTGAAATTGCTTGACTAAATAATATTTGATATATGTCAATGCAACATAATGCACATTTAAGAAGATTAAAATATGTGGAGTTTTTTAGGCTGTTGACATTTCAGATAAAATTTTCAATATGTAGACTCTTTTTTAAAAATTATTCTAGGCTGATTTGTTAGGAGAAAGATATTGATTTCACTACTGTGGTAGGGTGCAAATTTTACAATATTGCTTGGGTCAACCTTGCTAACTTGATCTCCTGTCACTATTCCTTTTTCCACTTTATGCTTTATCTGCACTAAATTAAAATCTTTTTTGTTTTTCTGGGTTTTTTGTTTTTTGAGATGGATTTTTGCTCTGTTGCCCAGGCTGGAGTGCAGTGGCGTGATCTCGGCTCACTGCAACCTCTGCCTCCTGGGTCCAAGTGATTCTCCTGCCTCAGCCTCTCAAGTAGTTGGGATTACAGGCAAACATCACCATGTCCACCTAATTTTTGTATTATTAGTAGAGACCGGATTTCTCCATGTTGGGCAGGCTGATGTTGAACTCCTGACATCAAGTGATCTGCCCAGCTTGGCCTCCCAAAAGGCTGGGATTACAGGCATGAGTCACCATACCTGGCCAAGGATCATTTTTGAAATATATTTTATTTATTTCTCTCTAATATTATATGTGCTATTATTACCCTCTAAAACACTTACTCTCTTCAGCCCTTTATTATCTGTCAAATTCCTACTTCTTTCAAGTCCTGAGTCAGGTGTTTCTTTATGCACCCCATCCATCCTGAAAGAGCAATGGTCTCACTTGTTACTCTGGTAGTTGGTATACATCTCTATAAAAGACTTTCGCACAAATTTAGACTTAGTTGTTTATAAAACTACTATTATCCATTATACTGTAAACTGTAGTGTATAGTTCCTGGGAATAGTGACTGTCACTTAATCACCTTTATATCATTATCCTTTAATAAAATGCCAGATAGATTATGTTTCTCTTCTGTCACCAATATCACTCAACCCAAGTAAGCCAAGACTACAAATTACAAGACCTCTATAGCCCCCATTCTTTTCATGAGATGAAAGACTCTAGGAAATATAAAATTTTGGGTGATATTCTTTAGGATTTCCATTTTCACTCCCAACTGAATATTAGTTTCAACTGGGAAACTTTGAAAACTGTACTGCTGACAGCTATAGGAGGGAGGGAACGTCTAGGCAGACAGGGGTGGGTCCCTGGCAAAACACCTTTGAGCCAAAAGGCCTGAAACCTACAGCCCAAAGTGAGAACTTCCATCTCTGTGTGCCTGCTCTCTCTTGATTGGTTCTTTCTGAATAATGTCTTTTTACCAATGGAATGCTGCCCTTTCCAAAACTACCTACGGCCGCCCCTATCCTGTGCCTATACAGACCCCAGACTCAGCTGGCCGACAGTAGAAGTGGCCAGACATCAGGGAGAAGCAGTTGGATATCTGGGAGAGGCAACTTTCACTTCAGAGATGGTGTCTGAACTAGGCAACCTGACCTCGAAAAACAGATGCCAAGAGGCGGCTTGACTTCAGGAGAGAGGAACCTTCCGTTCCTGTTCCCTTTCCAGCTCTCTCTCTGCTAAGAGCTGCTTTCATCACTCAATACAATTCTCCACATTCACCATCCTTCAATTCATCTGCATGACCTCATTCCTCTTGGGCACCGAACAAGAATTTGGGATCCACTGGATGCGGGTACCCAAAAAGGCTGTCACACTGGCCTTTTGCCCTCATTGGAGAAAAGCAGCTTCCCCACGTGAGGAGGCAAAGGGCCACCTGAGCTGATAACACACTGCTGTCTGCAGACGGCAGAGCTAAGCAAGCATTGTAACATGCCCTCTGGAGCTTTGGGGCCACAGGCACCCCTAACCTGGACACTGCTGCGAGGCCCACCCAGACTTCGCTCCTGCGGGTGCTAAAGCAACTGATTCTTACACTAGGTTGCTCTGGTGCCTGCACTCGTTTGCTCGCACGCTCACTCCCACAAGGAGTTGACCGGGGTGGGCTGAGTAAATGAGGCACCCATCTTGCATGTCCTGCGAAGGGATCAAGAAAATATCTGGCATCACTACTACTCAGAGTCCATCAAAATAAATAAAATACCAAATTTGAACTCCAGCCCTAAGAATAATTACCAATTCTGGGCCAAGTTCATAGACACTAAACTGCTTCACCATAAGAGACCATACATGTGTGGACATATTTGTCTCTGAGAGCTAATTTATACGAGGTTGTAAATTAACGAAATCTCTAGCTAAATGAGATGAAATTAAGTTAAATGTAATGAGGCTGCATGCCATTTGCCAGTACATCCTAGAGGAAATAAGAAAAGATAAAAGTAAAACATTGCCCCAAGGTTCATGTTTAAAGCCCACAAGTGTCTCACAATATCTCCACAAGAAAGTCCGGAAGTCCACAACCGTGTTACAAATGTTACACTGTCTAAATCTAGTATACCTCTCATTTATGTTTTTCTAATTGCTCAAAATTTCCACTTTGCAAGGTTGTTTATCCTCAAGAAGTTTTACTTCCATAGTGCTCTGCTTATCTTAGTACCAAGATCCAAGTTATTGTCATTCCCCAAACCCAAATAGTGTGTTGATTTTACGAAATAATTAAATTATTCCTGAATCTGTAATGGGATTGACTTAATATGTCTGTAAACTTCATAAGAACAGCAAACTTCTCTTGTATACCCATTACTATAACTGGATTATGTAGAAGCATTTCTTGCTCTTAATGAGCAGTGTTTGAATGAATGAAGCCATATTAAATAACAAAGAAGTTTTGTAGATGCATAAATATTTGAAAAACAGGATAGTAATTATGTTACATATAGCAAGCATACCAGAACACAAAAATCTAGGTAAATCTTGTCCCCTTTCAGTACTGCCTCTTTTCTATTTGTAAGACCTTAGAAAATAATTTCATCTCTCAGTGCATCAATGTCATTTTCTATATAGAATAGAATAATGGCTATCAGGTAAAGTTATTGTGAGAATTAAACATGTTAAAGACTGTAAAACACAAGTAATTGTTCTAGCACATAACACTCAATAAATGTTTGGTCTTATTATTGAGTAAAGTTGTTGTTTTCTTAGGCATCTATGTGTTTCAGTAACAATTATATGCTTTTAATCATAAAATTCCACACATTAATTGAAATCTTCTATGTGATGAAGATGACTGCTAATCCAAGATCACAAAGTATTTTTCACATTCAAAATTAAAGCATGGTTTATGATTTAATTCAGACCTGTATAAAACTATATGAATTGGAATGTCAGGACCAGAAGAAGTTTATTCTGTTTTAACATAGGCTCCGTTTCAACTAAATAGGCCCTAGTTTTTTGGCTAGAAATCAGGCAGTAACTTTGCAGAAATTCTGTCCAATCCCCTACTTTAATTAATTTCTCCAAATGTGAATAGGAGGAAGAAATAAATGTTTTTAAAAAACTGAAAATATTTTAAAATATTGGGTAGAAAGATTGAAAGCTATCCCAATATTTTATAAGAATCTTGAATTAAAATGTCTGTTAATATTGTCAGAAAATATGTCAAGTGTTCTGGTTTAATACCAATAAAGTCTGCATAAACAATGGTTTCCAATTTTTCCATATATAATTCACTATAGAATATGCCCTAGAAGAATGTTAAGGGTTGTTTCTGGCTAGAAAGAACAATTGGTTTACATTTCCTGAAACAAATGTTCATCTTACCCTTCAAGTCAGATTATCATTTTTGTCTTTGATCCTTGATGATTATATAGGTTAAAGGAAAACAAAATGTATTGTTTGTTTTCAGAAGTACTTTATGATTCCTATGGTGTAATTATACTGCAGGTGTTAATTTAAAATAAGATAATTTATTAACTGCCATTAAGCAAAATAAAATTTGCACATGGGCTCTTCCACATTTACACTGGAATAAGAACTCCTAGAACTTTCTTGCATTTCATTTACACAATTCTTAACTGAGTTTGAAACCCTTTCTATCATCAAACTAGTTTCAAAGGATGATTACAGAGCTGAAACTGTCAATTCTGCTTTCCTCAGCAATTCAAAATAAAGGTTCAGAAAGCATTTGGTCCTGTGCAACCTATCATTTAATATGAAATTTAAAGCTGTCACTGATGTCGTATTATTAGGGTATAAAGCTTGATGCCATGTTGACACTAAACTCCATTTAAAAGCTTCCAAAAATATTCTGGGTGTCTTGTTCTGACTTTTACAACCTTTGATAATATCATCTTGAGGAGACCACTCAAGAGCAGAAATCAGTGATTTTAGTAAGCTTCATAATGCTAGAGAATCCCACGTGGAGATATCTGCATTCTACTGCTTTCTACTAGAAAATGCACAAGGCAAATGTAATGAGATGAGTTGGGCATATTGCAGTGCTTTAAGTGAGAAATGATGAGTCTGGGCTTAAGCTGGAAAAAGGGCATCGATAAGAGGAATAAATATTTGTAGAGTGAATTGGACCAGGTGACCTATTTGTGGTTGGGAACGGGAAGGAGAAGTGGACGGCAGTTATAAAATCTTTTATTGTTAGACTGGGTAGACGGACATGCTATTAATGATCATACACTCGGGGTGGGGGTGAGGAGTTTGAGGCTTTATGATAACCTCTGTCCTCTCCACATAAAAAAAAAAACAGGTCTAGAATTACTGCATCAATGCAAGAAGGTCTGGGACAGTTGCCATAAGTCAGCTCCAATCCCACGCATTATGAGCAAATGCAGGTTCTCTCAACCTCAGTTATCTCTGACTTTTATTTTTCTGGCCCTGGGGCATATAATTTGAACCAGTCTTTCCTTTAATTAGAATGCAGATTCCAGTAGCTTTATTTACAAACTTGGGTTAAGTCTAGGAAAAAGTACAATCCAGCCTACCTTACTGATGTATTTCAGAGCAGTTTTGACACTCAGGCCTCTATTTTACTATAAGCAAAAACAAAACCAACAAAGCATCATCTGTCATAAGTAGAAATTCAAAGAGCACTACATGTGATGGAGACATATTTTAAACATCCAGTGTCATTATTTGAGAGGTAGTAAGTTGGAGATAAATTAGAACAGATTTTCTAAACTATCTGTGGTAAACGATCAGATATTTATTTTTAAAAATACCTAATGCGGTGTAAACTGATACGCAAAATGCAAGAAAAGTGAATCAGTTGAAAAGTAGATGAAAAGCACAAAGTACAAACCATCCAATTTTGCATTAATATAAAATTTAATCAGCATAAAATTACTCTGTCAAATTGCTATAAAAAAGTTTCTAAATATTACTGTGGATTCCTGCTTTTATATTTAAAAGTGTCAAAGAGCTCATACACCTATTCTGGTCTGCCAAATGCAGTTTAGGTAGAATTGGATTCAGAACCTGAATCCAAAAGAAAACATTTAGATCAGCAATAATGAGGATAGAAGGAGATTATAATTAGGAAAAGCAAATGAAATGAGAAACAGCCCTGAATCACAGCTGAGGTCAGAAAAGAAAACTGTAAAGTCATTGTATCATTTTTTATAAAGGAACTTTTCACTAGCTAAACCTGGCAATGTAGGGGAAAGCAAGTTGATATAGCTGGAGTTGAAATTTTGTCTATTTTTAACAAGGTGGAAAGAATGGTATGTTGGAGCATATGGGTTGGAGAGACTGAAAGACAAGAGTGGGATTTTTGAATGTAAGATCAGAAGTTTGAATTTCCTGTCATACTTTTAGATCTTTATTACAGTAAATTTTTTAGAATAAAGCTCTCTGGAGTCTTCTAAACTAGCAATTTTTATTTGTTACATAAACTATTAACTGCTACTTTTTTCAGATTATATTTTTTTCAATTTCTGCCAAAAAGTCATCCAACAGCAAGTATCTTCTCAGTCTTCCACTCCCAGAGTAGACCATTTCTCAGATGCAAATATTTACAATAGTAATGACACAGAGTGGCAGAGTATTTTTATTCCTAGGTGTCACGTCATGGAGGAAAGATGACCTGATATAAGATTATTGATTGACACTCATTAATTCAGTATTAAAAGTGTGGGAGCTGAGAATTTTTGACATTTCCATCTCCATTTGCTGAAAGCTGTCTTCAGTATTTTTTGAAATGACAAGGGAAATTTAATATTGAATTGCAAGGAATTTGAATTCTTGACAGATGTAATGATTTTGACAGCATCTAATTCAAATGGAGTTGCACAGATCTCTAGGGATCACAGAATAAAGAAACTTAAATGATTCCAATGATGGAAGAAGAGCCAAAAATATAATAAATGACATTTGTTTGACTTGTCAACCTGCAAAGCCTACCTCATGAACACTGAGGAGCCTCTAACAGAAGTTTCTCTTCTCAAACCATTATTACAGATAGGGACTCCTAGAGAGAGAACGGCAACTGTCACAAGTGACAACTCAACGGGCAGTGCATATACTGGATATATTTAAATTTAATAATTCCACAAATTTCGTAGGAAACTCTGTAGAGAAAACCAATTTAGTTTCATGGAAAAATGAAAGACAAAATTCAAAAAAACTTGACAGCAAATTTAATGCTAAAGTTTTGGTGTGGACTTTTTAAATGTAATCACTTACATATAACAATATATACCCATAGTGAAAATAATGTATATGTATGAAAAAATGTAATTTTCTAGATTTGGATATAAGAACAAACTGCTATTGTTAAGTGTTTTACTTGAAGAGAGTAATTGCCCCAGAACATTATGTACATTAAGGTACAAATAGAAAGAGTAGTAACAACAATAATAATAGTAATAAATGTTTGTGGCATATTTACCAGGTGAAGGGCACTGTACTGAAGGTTTTACGTAGTTATTGGGTATATAGTATTATCTTTGTTTTTTTTACAGACATGAAAATGAAGACCAAGATCAGAGAGTCTGAATGACCTGCAGAATGTCACCTTGATGAGTTACATGTCAGAGGTTTGAGTATGATCAGTGTGATGTCATTTTATTTAGCTCTTTGTTCAGTCTCAAATGCCTTAGCAGTGATTAGTCAACACTTTCATATGCTACCAGTTTAGTAAAAGGAGTGTTGGACAGAGATAAAGGAGACAAGATGTGGTTCTGGCTCTTGAATTAGGCGGTTATGTTGTTCTGAGTAACCCACTGTCTCTGTAAACCTTTCATATCCTAAGTGTTACAAGAAATTACTGAAATAGTTTTTTTAAAAAAAAAAATTCCATTCTTTCTGTTTAATGTATACATAAATGAGCTACTATAATTATTGCATGATTATTTTATGTACTACCCCCCAACCTTAAACCAACTAATTCGTGTGTATGAGCTATGGATTCAACAGATAAAATGAAAGGATGCAGATTGTTTAATGAAATCCAGCACATCATTACCAGCAACCACTATAAAATGACTCATAATTCATGTCCATCAAAGGGTGCTTTAGTAGCATTTTCATAAACAAATTGAAAATTGTTGACTATTTGTTAGATACTCTAAATGTGAGTCTCAGAATTATCTAAGCCTTTACTTGAGACTTTTACGTGAGAATATCAATTTCATTACCTTCTGAAAACTGGTTCTTAAGTGCTTTGAAGCAAAATAACAGCAGGCTGGAAGTTTGAAAGTATGAGTCTTTATTTCAGCAATAAAGGAACATGAAAATAAACAGTACTCAATCTACCATAGAAATTATTGTAAACTTTTTGGGAAGCTTGAGGGACAAGGGAAAAGAAGGAATATAAATTATTTTAACAAGCAGTATCCCAGGAGTTGGGGAAACAGGTATTAAAGTAGTTCCATGAAAATTTTGTCCTGTTAAGTTCCATTATCATGAGTTGTATACTTTTACGCTCCTGATACCATGATTTTGAGAAGATGCAGTTTATTGTAGTTGTTTTAAGGCAACTGGAGACGAACATAGTTGCAAGTATGGATTCAAAAACCAAACATACATACACGCACACACACACACACATACACATTCATACACATTTGTTTTCCGTTTTATTAAGGAAAGTATACTTTTAAGAACAAGAACATATAAAAAATGTAATTTCAAATTGATGCCTGTATCTCTCAGTATAAAAATCTGCTGGATTGCCAAGTTGAAACGGCAAAGTCAGATAGCCAGAGAGAGTGTCTCCTTGAAATGATTCCATCATAACAATTTATCGACATGTCTTCAGCTCCAGAGATCGGATAGTGAGTGTTTAGGTAGTAAAATACATCTGGCATTTTGGCTTTAAGGAAAAGTTTGTACAGTGATTTTATTTTTCTTATTTTTACAAGAGTCCAGTGAAACATTATCACAATTAGCAAGCAGCTTATGATGGTTGAACTAGTAGATTGCAAGAAAAATATATTTGATAAATTGCTGATGTAGATAAATCAATGGACTTTAAAAAACAGGCTTACAATAAAACAAAATAAAATAAGATATAATTTTAGAAATTGAAGGAATATAAATATTTTCAAAGTTAAATTAATTGTTCATAATTTAACAGAGTTCTGATTCTATGTTCAGCCCTTTTAAAAAATGTACCAGAGAGTCTTGCTCTTTTAGGCCCATTACATTTATTCCTGTACATTAAGATATGTAAGTATAACCTGGAAAAACCCTAATTTTTAAATGATGGAAGATTTTCCTTCCTGTGAAATATAAGTTTTACAAAACAGTGCACAAAATGTTCTGAGTAAATTAAAGCTCTCTTGATGCAGTCTGTACATTACCCACAGCTTGTTCTGTCCATTTGAGAAAAAGACAATTAATAATATTAATAAATCATATTGAAATGTTGATGAATTAAGAATGAAAATTGAAATTGGATTTATAATGCCTTAAGTAGTATAAGACAGAAACAACATGAATTAATCTTCTTTCTTAATAATAGTTTCCATCTCGTAATATTTCACTTTCTTACGTTATGTTGGTGCAAAGTTCCCTTATCATGAGTTGTGTATTTTTACACTCCTAATATCACGATTTTGAGAAGAGGCAGTTTGATGTAGTTGTTTTAAGGCAATTGGAGACCAACATATTTGTAAGAATGGATTCAACAACCAAACACACATACACACACACACACACACGCACACACACACATTCATGCACATTTGTTTTCCATTTTATTAAAGAAAGTATACTGTTAAGAACAAGAACACAGAAAGAATGTAATTTCAAATTGATGCATGTACCTCTCAGTATACAAATCTGCTGGATTCCTAAGTTAGAACAACAAAGTCAGATAGCCAGAGAGAGTGTTTCCTTAAAACGATTTCATTACAACAATTTATCTATATGTCTTCGGTTCCAGAGATTGGATAAGGAGTGTCTATCCAAACTCTGGAGATGAAAGCATGTTGATAAGTTTTGATTGTTCATTTCATATTATTTGATTTTTTGCCAATTTAATATCTCATTTCATTTTCATTTTAGCACCTTAATGATACATCCCCCACACGTCACAAATTATTGTGCTTCTTTAATTAGCCATGTATAGGTTTTATACATTAAAATGCCATTGCCATTAAAAGTAATGGCAAAATCCACGATTACTTTCAACGAACCTAATAGTATTGGAGAAAAAAATAAACACTTTGGATGTAATTACACTTTTAGTACTGAATAGTTTCTCATAGAATGTTCTAATGAGAGAAGAAATTGAATAAGCAGTAACAAATAGAAAAGAAATAAAATTAATGTTGAAAGTTTAGAGAAACTAAGATATGTATATAAGCTTTCTAAATAGAAGAAAAGAGTGAAACTTTGTTTATTTGATATTATTTGAGGTTTTGCCAATGTAATAATATCTCATTTCACTTTTGTTTAAATATCTTAAAGATAAATCCTCCATGTCATAAATTACTGTATTTCTTTAATTTGCCAGTTACAGATTTTATATATACCTCAGAAATATCATGATCAGTGTCTAATGTTAACACACATGATTTGTTTGAAAAATCAATAAATAAAATATAAAGCCAAAGAACACAAGTTAAGAAGCGTTTTATGTAAGTTTTTTTTTTTTTTACAAAAGCCTGATGATTTAATTCTGAAAGATAATGAATACTGCAGTTTTGAAATCACATGATTTTATAGGTTGATGTAGATGTCCCATTTAATGAAAAATGTTGTCCTTCAAGTCATTCCACTTATACTTCTGACTAGATTAAATTCCCCCCCTAGAATCCTAATGAAGATAATGTATCTTTTTGCTTTCTTATTTCTTTCCTAACAAAACTTTTGTGAGGGGGAAGGAAATGAAGAGATCATCTTTTGACAATATGCTAAAATGAAAGCATTATAAGATGGACAGGAAATGTGAATAAATTTATTGGTTAATTAAGTCTTTAGTTTCTCTTAATTGGCACAACTTAAAATTATTTATTGATAGCAAATGGTTATATGTTCTAAATAAATTTTATTTTTGGACAATGTGGAACAGTTAATAAATGTATCAAATATTCTACCTCATGTTATTTTTTGCTAGTTTACACAACAACACAATCATTTTGATTCTGTTGTTTTTCATAAATATTTATGTATAATATCATTTTCCTTGTAAACAGGATTTTTCCTGCCCAAAGGGAGGAAAAACAATTTGTGTGTTAATTTTATCTCACTGGTTTTGTTCAGCTTCAGTAGTTGTGTATATAAAGGAAGAGATTAGATAAAGGGGAATACAAGCAACCCCTGTTGTGAACGTAAAGAATTTTAATTAGCCATGATGATAATTTTGAAGCAATTCAGGTATGTTCCATCCCTTTGTTCATAGAACAAACCAGCTGCTAAATGGTTCCTGTCAGTAGGCCTTCAATACTTATTTTGTTTAGATTTTGCTGCCCCCTACAGAATAACCAAAGGCATTCATAGGTTTGCCGTGTACCTTCAACTTCAAGATGGGAGCATTTAATGTCTTCTTGAGATTCTGGTAGAAATATACCTCACATCGTAGTTTTTATTACTAAAGTTTGGCATATTTTGTATTGCTTGTGACACAGCTGAACCTCCCTCTTAAAATTAAAATAAAGAAATAAAAAGCATTCTTTCCAATAATTCTTCCCTTCTCTATTTGAAAAGAAAAAGTAAAAATTTTGAAAGAGAAAAACTAGTAATGTTTAAAAATTTCAAATAGTAACCTCAGTGTAAAACTATAGAACATTTTGCCTTTTTTTCTATTTAATGAAAGGCAATTTTATTGTTCTAAGTGTTTAACAGGCACAAATAGGCCATGCAACTGACAGGGGAAAAATTTCTTCAAAGAGAAAGATAGATTATCTAGTTTACCTTCAAAAGTTCTAATCTATGTTAAAAAAATACATTTACTACTAATAAATATAAAATGATTATTTCTTTGAAAATCACATTATTGATTTGTCAAACATCATTTTTCTGGGTCTTCAAATTTAAAAAAAATGTGTATTTGATTTTAAATAAACTCCTTGCTCATAGTAGAAAAATTTAGGTTAAGTGCAAAAATTTAGGTAAACCAGAAACTGATAATTCAGTGTGTTCTATTTCCCAAATAAATTATTTCCTCGAAATGTGCAACACATGGTAATTACTTTCATTTATTTTTTGTATTTTTATCAGATGTTTCTCTTTGCTAGAATGATGCTTATGAAGAAGTAAGATACATCAATCATAAAAGGTGTTACTGTCTCTAAATAAAATATCGTCATCACCACTAAGTAGTGACTATTATTATTATCATCATCATCATCAGAGAACCCATTATTTGTTATATTTATGCTTGAAATTTTTAAGTTAATTTTAAAATCCATTTCCCAATTGTTTACTGTTAGCACATAGAAATAGAAGGATTTTGAATATCAACTTTGCAGTCTGCTACCTTGCTGAAGTCACTCATTATTTATGATAAATTTTCTTTAAGGATACTTTAAAGTTTTCAATGTAAATAATAATCGTGAGGCACTAACCCAATAGTCTTCTTTCAGGTCAAGCATTGCTAGCTCATATGGTGATCTTTAGCTAAAAGAATTTCATTCATTGCTACAGATAACATTTTTAAATTTTTAAATGAAAACGAATGCTATATTTTATTTGTAAACATTTATTATATTCCTGTTTTAAAAAGGAATATTTAAAAAATCATGAAGTTTTCATGAAGATAACTGAAATAATTTCCATTCCTAATTATAAAAGGTAGTATACTCTATTTAAATATAAATTCAGACTAATATGTGAAAGTGGCAAAAAAAGTATAAATATTAAAAGAATGTGGAACTTAATATGAGCAATTTGACTCAACATTTTAAAATCTCTCATCTAATAAATAAAATTGTTTATTTAAAGATAAATACATCCAAAGTTCACCTAAATGGCACTTTTTATCTCCAATATACATCAAAAGTTTGAATGTTTATAGCCTTACAAAACATTCCTTTAATTCCTAATATAGAGTTATTAGTGCTAAAAGCCTGTGAAGCTAATTACCACTCTCTATCTTAATTTTAAATAACATATCTTTAAAAAAATTAAGAAAGAGCATAAAAAATAAAGATTATCTAAGCTACACTAAAAAGGAACACATGATTTTTAAACTGAAATATTTTGGTTCTAGATTCTTTGCATTTCCAAATATGTTTTATAATCAGCTTATCAATTTCTGCAACAAAAACAGAAAATATGTCTTGGTAAAATTTTACATGATTAACATTATATGGTTTTGCACTTCACAAAAGCACGAGTTTTATTTTCTTTATAAAATTACATGTTTTTCTCAAGAAAAATATTGTATAACAAAGCTATAAATCAAATTTTAGAAAATATATCCAATAAACAGACACTGTTTTTTATTTAATTGTAATCTCAGTATATAATATTAAGTGAAGTTAATTGTAATTCTTTAAAAATCAAATAGGAATCTTTTATCTACCTGAAAACAGATATTGTCTTCAAGTATATATTTAAAATACATTCATAATTTCAGCCAGGAATAATGAAATAAATTGCAACACTAGAAATTGATTATTGACTAGTTAGGTTCCTTCTTGAAAATTTCTGTAGGTCATAAAATTCTGAGCCGTTTATTCAGGACTTAGTTTTAACCTTTCTGCAAGGGAACTATTTTATTTAGGTCTTGATGCTGCTGATATTCCTTATCACTGGATTCTACAATGTATTCTATCTTTTCATTAACCTTAATGTATTTTTAAAGAACATATTCTTGAATAATAAACATTATAGAAGTGATTGTTTCATTTATACATCTTTAGAAAATAACTTAAAATCATAAATTTAAGTAAAAATTTTATTTTGAAAATTGATGGCCCATTTTAAATCATAGTGAAGTATTTTTCTAGTAATTTCTAGAAATAACATTAAAAATGAAGTGTAGTTTACATACATTTAAAAAATGAAGTGTAATTTACATACATTGAAATGCACCCATTTTAAATGTAGAGTTCAAGGAGTTTTTACAAATGTTTACATCTGTATAATTAACACTCCTATTAAAATATAGCATGTTTCTATTGGTCAAAAAATTTCCCTTGTTCCTTCCTACGGTTATTCTAACCTTCCATAGGTGACAGTAAGTAGCATGCAGCTTTTATCTCTGTGGATTAATTTTGACTGTTTCTGAATATCCTGTGAATAATGTCAAATATATTCTGTTTTAGATCTGATTTCTTTTGCTCAGCGTAGTGTTTTGACATTTAAACGTGTTGCTTCTATTGACAATTTTGTCTTCATTTTGCATAGCTGAACTGCCTTCCATTGTATGACTATATCATAATGTGTTTATACATTCTTCTTTTCATGAATGCAGCCTTTGTTTTTACCCATTGCCATAATAAATAATGCTGCTACAAACATTCTTGCATACATGTGTTAAGGACATATATTTTCACTGTTTTTCTGGGAGTAAAATTAGTGTATAATTATCTAGGTTCATGTTTAAATCTAAGAAAAAAAAAAGGTTCCAAGCAGTTTTCCAAAGTAGTTGTACTATGTCACACCACCACGCGTGGTGCATGAGAGTTCCAGTTGTTCCACATTCTCTTAAAAGTTGAATCTCTTTAATTCTAGCTAATCCAGGAGGTCTAAAGTTGTATTTTCAATTTGATTTCCTGCTGAGCACCTTACAGTTTTCACTAGCATTTCTCAATAAGCACTTCCCATAACTTTCCTGACATTTTGTGTATCCTATCCTGTTAATTGTCTAAAATCTCTACCCATTTTAAATAGATTGTTTGTCTTACATTATTTGTAGGAGTGCTTTATGTATTCTTACAAATTCTATGTCAGATACACGTATTATGAATATTTTCAAAGAAATAGATACCTACCTCAAGGTTGTGAAGATATTCTCCTGTGACTTCTTCTAGAAGCTTCATTCGTTTTCCAGAAGTTTCTATAGTCTTAGTTTTTATGTTAGATATATGACTAATCTCAAATTAATATCTGTATATAATGTGAAGTGAGAATTGATGGCTTTTTTGATGTTTATTCAGCTGTTCTAGCACTATTTGTTGAGAATGACTTTTGTTTCAACTTTGAATTGTCATTGTGTCTTTAAGATCAGTTGGCCATATATGTAGGGATCTATGTCCATTGAACTTTATGTCAATTCTCATAGCATTGCCATAGTCCACTGATTACTGATTACTTCTTTGAGTACTCTATCTACATTTTTCTTTAAGATTGTTTGGATAGTCTAGATCCTTTGCATTTCAAACAAGTTTTATAATCAACCTTTCAATTTCTACAGCAAAGCCAGTCCAGATTTTAAAGAGGGTGTGCTAAATCAATAAATTGATGTGTTGTGAATTAATTTACAACAATAAATGGATTTTTAAAATATTCTTTAATTTCTTTCAAAAATATTTTGAAGATTTAAAGTTCCTCTAAACATGAAGATTCAGAGAATCCATCATTTGTTATACTTATGCTTGAAAATTTTGAGTTAATTTAAAATCTGTTTCCCAATTATTTACTGTTAGCATATAGAAATAGAACAATTTTGAATATCAACTTTGTAGCCGGCCACCTTGCTGAAGTCACTCATTATTTATGATAAATTTTCTTTAAGGATACTTTAAAGTTTTCAATGTAAACAATAATATATGTAGTTGGCAAAAATAATTTTACTTCTTCACTTCAAAATTATGTACCTTTTTTTTTTTCTGGCTATATTGTGCTAGCCCTTAGTAAAGTTTTTAATAGAAGTGATCAGTGCAGACATCCTTACATTTTTTTCTGATCATAGAGGCTAAGTGTTTGGTATTTTACTATTAAGTAGAATTTTCATAGATTAGTTTGTTTGTGCATTTATTTATTTATTTATCAATGACATATTTCTTATTTTGTTGAGAATTGCACCCTAATAGATGTTGGATTATATGAAGGGATTTTTTTTTTCTATTGAGATTAAGTGCCTTTTTTTCCTGTTGATTGATTTTAGGATGTTGAAAAAAAACTTCTCTCTCATCAATAACATTCACGTGGTTATCTTAAAATTTTTTTGAGACACTACTGGGTATTATTTAATAGCATTTGATTCAAATGTGTCCATATTTATGAGAAATTTATGATTTAAGTTTTTTTAGATGGGTCTATTGGTCAAATTCTTTATATCATGGTATGCTAGACTCATAAAACTTAGTGTCCCCTCACTACTCTATTTTCTTAAAATGTCTGTATATTATTAATGTTATTTCTTCTCTTATTTTTTGATACAATTTTCTAACAATCAATCTAGGCCTCCTTGAAGGACAACACTTTTCATTAAATGGGACATGTACATCTGTATCTATCAGTGCTTTATTGAAAATATGTACCAAGTATAGAAAAACCCTCCTGATGAAAATAAAAAAAGAGAAAATACAATGTGAATGTTATGACATCACAGGCCAGATTTCCCGTTAGGACAGCTCTAGTTGAGAAGCTATATCAGGAATTAAGCCTAACCAGACTGCAAAGCATGCAAGTGAAGCAGGTTGTGGAATTCACTATTTGAATTGATATTTTTGAGAGTTCTACTGTTTAGGTCTGTTCTTTTGGATTCTGTCATGTTGATTTCTGCAGCTGGTATGAGATATCCTTGTTAAGCAATAGTAATGACACTTTCCATTTCAAGCTGCTGGGATACTGGGAGGTGGGCAGAGCAGCTGTGAGTTGTATCTGTGTCATTGATGCTATCTGTGAAGACAGGAGTAAAACATGCTCACAGAGCAATAAACAGTCTTCCTTCACAGGGCTTCTGTAATAATAAGGCTGATGAGAAAAGAACATTGGAGAGCTACAACTAAAATGTAGTGAGAGGTCACTTAGACACAACAAAAAGTATGAGAAGTGTTTCCAAGCAAAATATATTTAATTGAGAATAAATTAAATTTTTTTTTTCTTTTTTTTTTTTTTTTATTATACTTTAAGTCTAGGGTACAGTGCATAACGTGCAGGTTTGTTACATATTGATACTTAGCCATGTTGGTGCTGCTGCCACCATCAGCTCATCACCCCATAAATACATCATTATAGTCAGTGTATTCTCCAATGCAATCCCTCCCCTCCCCACTCCGCATGATAGGCCCTGTGTATGTTCCCCTTCGCCCGAGTCCAGGATCTCTTGTTCAGTTTCCCACCTATATGAGAACACGCGTGCATTTTTTTTTTTTTTTTTTTTTTTTTTTGTTTTCTGTCTTGTTGATAGTTGCTAAGAAATATGTTCCAGCTGCATCCATGTCCCTACAAAGAACGCAAACTCATCCTTTTATGCTGCATAGTAATTCCCAGTGTATATGTGCCACAATTTTCTAATCCAGTCCTGTCCACAGAGGACATTTGGGTTGAATTCCAAGTTTGCTATTGTGAATACGGTGGCCGGCAATAAACATACGTACATTGTTCTTGTATAGAATAATTATAACCCTTGGGTATATACCCAGCAGTGGATGGCCTGGGTCCATATGGTACAGTCTAGTTCTAATCCTTGAGGAATTGCCATACTGTTTTCCATAATGGTTTGACTAGTTTACAATCCCACCAACAGTGTAAAAGGTCCTATTTCCCACATCCTCTCCAACACCTGTTGTTTCCGACCTTCTTATATTTGCCATCTAACTGGTTGAGATGAGTATCTCATTGTGGTTTTGATTTGCATTTCTTCTGATGTCGAGTGATCGATGAGCATTTTTCATGGTCTTTGTGCTATAATATTTCTTTTGAAAATGTCCTGTTCATATCTTCCCGCACTTTTTGATGGGTTGTTTTTTTTCTCGTATAGTTGTTGATTCATTTGTAGAGTCCTGGGATGATTAGCCCTTTGTCAATGAGTAGTTGCAAAATTTTCTCACCATCTGTAGTGTCCGTTCACCTGATGGTATTCTTTTGGCTTGCAAAAGCCTTTAGTTTAATTAGATCCATTTGTCAATTTGGCTTTTGCTTCCGTTGCTTTTGGTGTTTTAGACATGAAATCCTTGCCCAGCTATGTACACCTGAAGTACTACCTAGATTTTCTTCTAGGTTTTTATGGATTAGGTCTAACATTTAAGTCTCTAATCCCATCTTGAATAATCTTCGTATAAGGGGGTAAGGAAAGGACCATTTTAGCTTTCTAACTATGGCTAGCCAATTTTCCCAGCGCCATTTATTAAATAGGGAATCCTTTCCCCATTCTTGTTTCTCTCAGGATGTCCAAAACAGAGATATAGACAAATGGAACAGAACAGATCCTCAGAAAAATACCGCACATCTCAGCCATCTATCTTGAGAATAAATTTTATCAGGGAAGCAGTCATATATCAAATGAACAATCTATATTACAAACACAAACCACACAAAAGACAAAAATCCAAAGACCAGGTTTGTAAAGGGTTATAATACACACAGACTACCACATCCCAATAAAAATCTTACAGAGATACGTGGTATAAGAACCAAAAGTCAAGAATGCCACAGCATAAGCATTCAGTCTATCCTTAGCAACTGCACCACCTCTGGCCCAATAAGCACAAACACTCAACAAATGCATTGTGTCAATATTTGTGTATCTATCTTTCCACATTAGAATTACAGAGGAAAATTGTATAGTCAAAATATAACAAAAATACTAGCCTTCCAATTGTACTAGTTTATAAACAACAAGAGCATAAGTAATAAATAAACTGCCTTTCTGGGCTGGTTGAAGAAACTTTAGACTTAAGTGAAAATCCTAAAATTTGCAAAATTAACTGCTAATTCTTCCTGTATCTGTCCTGCCTCTAGATCCCAATCGCTGCCAATATTCTTGAAATTTCCAAATAAGAATTTGACAAATTTTGGCCGGGCGCGGGATGGCTCAACCCTGAATCCCCGCACTTGGAGGCCGAGACGGGCGGACACGAGTCAGAAGATCGGACCATCTCTGGCCTAATACGGGTGAAACCCCTCTCTACTAAAAATACAAAAACTAGCCGGGGAGGTGGCGGGCGCCTGTGCCCCCAGCTACTCGGGAGCTGAGGCAGGAGAATGCGTAAACCGGAGGCGAAGCTTGCAGTGAGCTGAGATCCTGGCCACTTGCACTCCACCGGTGAACAGACGAGACTCCGCTCATAAAAAAAAAAAAAAAAAAAAAAAAAATTATCAAATTTATGTTTGCATGGATTTTAGAAATAATAATACGCCAAAAAGGAAAAAGAAAAACATAACAAGTATAAAATGAAATCTATTGGTGAATGAACAAATGATTATAAATCCAAATTGTAATTAATGCTAAACCAAATAATCAAATAGTAAATAAAGAAAATAAATTTCCCTGAGTGCCATAGGTGAGAAATGAAGAATGAGAAACAGTGGATAGCAGCGATCACTGGTGATAATTGAGATCTGTTTTATGCAAATTGTAAAAGGATATTGATAGAAGATGACCCTAAATGACTTGCAAAAAAAGCATTCTAAGTACTAAGTAGCTAGCCATTATAATATTAATCCTTAGTGTATTTTCAACATTTAAAATATATAGTTTTTAAAAGGTAAAGAACTAATCTGCGAATGGACTTAATTTGTTCATTTGTCATGCCGTCAATGCCATTCTGAAACATTTTTATTAAGCACATGAAAATACTGATAACATTCAGCTCTAAAAATAAGTGACTAATTACAATATGTTGAAAAAAGCAAGTTACTTCATGATTTTGCCATTAATTCTCACAAATGGACTCAAGGAATTCTGTTCAAAACACTTGGGGGGTAAAACTCACATTAAAAAAAAAAAAAAAAAAAAAAAAAAAAAAAGAACTAAGCAGTGCCCATAGGTAGGGGGTCACAGATACACACAAAAGTTAAAACTATGCATTGATCTCAATCTATTCAGTTAATGGTTATAAGGAGCCTGATTTCACCCCTGTAGCAAAACTCTAGTTTTATGTACTCAATATATGCAAAGTAATGAATCACTTTTATTTATTCATATAATAAATCATGAGTGAAGCTATTAATTCAATTCTCATTTTATAACTAAAGAAATCAATATAAAGGGACTATTAATAGACTCTCAGAATTACACAGAAAGTTAACAGTAGATCCAGATAGATAATAAAAACACTATGTACCTATTCATGGCTTACCTGGATGAAAAAAATAATAGTTCATTACCTTTAAAAATTGCAATTTCAATCTACTTGTGTTGGACAAGATGGCCACTCTCATATTCTTATTGTGGGAATATTCATTGTTAGAGGCTTTTCAGAAATAAATAAAGCAGATTACATAGAAATACATATGCTAAATGATACATTTCTTATAGAAAACTATGGTAAACATGCGGCAATCTAGCAGGATTTCTTCTAGATTGGCAGAGGGAGGACATTCCTCAAAAAAAAAAAAATTAAGAAAACAGTAGAAAAGTGTTAAAATTGATGTTTTCAGGATTATAAAAACCAAAGGCTTCCAACAACCTAAGAGTGCTTATTGTAGAAAAATGGCTGAATTTGGAGCAGCATGGTTTGTGTCCATTAAACTTGGCCTACTCCCATTACTTTCTCTACAACTGTGGTAGCTTCAAAATCCAGCAGCTTGTCTGGTGCAATGGCTCACATCTGTAATCCTAGCACTTCAGGAGGGTGAGGCAGGCAGATCACATGAGGTCAGGAGTTCGAGACCAGCCTGGCCAATATGGTAAAACACCGTCTTTACTAAAACTACAAAAATTAGCCAGGCATGGTGGCGCACACCTGTAGTCCCAGCTACTAGGGAGGCTGAGGCAGGAGGATGGCTTGAACCTAGGAGACAGAAGTTGCAGTGAGCCAAGATTATGCCACTGCACTCCAGCCCAGGCAACAGAGTAAGACTCTGTCAAAAAAAAAAAAAAAAAAAAGACAAAAGAAAAGAAATCCAGCTGCCTTGAATGCTCTGGAGAAAGCAGACTGGATTTGGGACTTTTCAAAAAATCCTGTTCCATGGCATTGTCCCTTAGAATCTGTCTCATAGCTCTATAGAAATATTCATTCTCAGGTATTGTTATCTGACTAAATGAAATCCAGCTCCATGGAAAAAGTCTATCTCCAGAGTATTTGTCAAAAGTGATCAATGGCAATATTTTCTTATGACAGCTGTTTTGGCTAAAGCAATGTATTTGCCTTATTTGGGCATCTTGTAATAAGGTATTTCCCTTAATTGGGCATGGTGTGATGAACTGGATCCCTGTGATTGGCTGAACCCTGCCTGTTTATGATTAGCTGAAGCTTGGTTGTTTTTTGGAGACCTAAATTAGGTTTTGGTTTGTTTGTGTATTAAGTTAGGCTGCAGTTTGTTACATAAAAACTTAATATATGAAGGCAGCCTCAGGTCAAATTTAATTCTACATGCAACATACATTTTAATAAACAAAAACTCCACAACATTAATAACTAACACTAAATACAGACAATTCCCATCTTACAATGGTTTGATTTATGATTTTTTTTACTTTACAATTATACAAAAGTGATGTGCATTCAGTAGAACGGTACTTCACGTATCATTCAACCATTCTGTTATTCTGTTTTTCACTTTCATTGTAATTACATTTTCAGCATTTTATTGTTAAATAAGCTTTTCATTAGAGAATTTTGCCCAATTCTATGCTAATATAAATATTCTGAGCACATTTAAGACAGGATAAGCTAAGCAATGATATTCATTATGTTATACATTAAATGCATTTTTGAGTTATAATATTTTCAACTTACAATGAGTTTATAAGGTTGTAAGCTTGTTCTTCATAAGTCAAGAAGCATCTGTACACTCAACTAACATATAATGAAAATAGTACAGACATATTCCAAAATAGAGGCTGAGCCCGGGAAGTTTCTTGGCTTCACTCAGGAAAGAATTCAAGAGTGACCCAACAGTGAAAGCAAGCAAGTTTATTAGAGCAACTGTGTAAAGCAAAATGGTTACTCCACAGACGGGGTAGGGTTATCCTATAGGCAGAGTGCTCCAGAGTAGCCCTGGAAAATTACCGACTGCCTATATTTATACCCAATTATATGCTTAATTATATGCTTAATTAAGAAGTGGGTTATTCATGAACTTTCTGGAAAAGGAATGGGGAGTTCCCTGAACCATGTAAGGTAACTTCTGGGTTGTGGCCATGGCATTTGTAAAACATCATATAGCTGGTGGGAGTGCCTTATGCAAATGCAAATAAGCAGTGACAGGAACTAAAGGTCATTTTCATCGCCATCTTGATTCTAGCAGGTTTTGACTGGTTTCTTTGCTACATCCTCTCTTGTTCAGCAGGGTCATAACTAAGGCTCAGAAAACAAGTCCTGCTGATCTCCTACCTCAAAAATGGATAGAGACATAGAATGAGATAGATCGAAGACTGTCTCCAAGAAATAGTATCACCTTTTTTGTCCAATATAGAAACAAGCAAGATACTTATTTAGATATGACAAGATGAAACATCCTAAAATCAATCTACAAAGTCAGAAATTCATGTAATAAGGTATTTGTTATGCCCTCATTATGTGCTACAAGATGGAAAAGCAAACTCCAATTAGATGCAGTCACAATCTGTCAAGACTTGCGATCAGAAGGAATAAATATATAAATCAATAATTCTAACACATTTGACCAATTAGGGTGTTCAATGTTTATATGTAGCTCAATAGAGAAAGGAAAAAGTGGTCCATTATGTTTATGGGATAAGAAAAGTTTTTACAGACAAGGTGGAAATATGAATTCACTGAGAAGAATGAAATTAGAGGATGATTTTAGGCAGTGGAAAAAATATGAACTAACTTATTAAAAAAAGAAAAAAATTATCATGCTCAAGAAACTGAAGGTTATTAGTTATGCTCACAGTAAAGCAGAAGGCATGTTGTTATTAGGGAAACAGGAACATAGGAGGGCCAGACTGAAAACATTTTAACATCAACTCCATCTTACACTAGCAGGGCACATTTCTTGCTAATCATGACCCATGGTCCTAAGATGTTTACTGCTAAGAAAATAGTTTAATAATGTCTGCAAGGACAAACACCTCTGACAACAAAATGTACAGATGATCTAATATTGCATAATAATTTATGTTTTTAAGATGATTATTGTCATACTTTGTTGCACTTACACACTAAAATGCCAGGAATAACTTTCTTTAAATCAACAAAGTACTAAAGGTTGTTATGCTGTCAACCCACCAGCATGTAGACATAATGTAAAGTAGTTTTTACATAGACAAGACCCCTAGATAAGAAGTGTTAAAAAAAAGATGATGAGTGTTTCCTTTTGCTTTCTGAGGATGCCCTACTGTGTATCTGAGTAGCTTTCAATAAACTAGTTCTTTTCACTACACTCTGTGACTTGCCTTAGATTCCTTCCTGTGCAAAATCCAAGAATTCTCTCTTTGGATTGGGATCAGAAACCTTTTTTTCTGACAACTTTTTCCTGGCAACACCACAAAGGGATTTTTAAGATGAGGCCCTAGACTAAGGAAATTCAGTTTGCAGCACCAATTGGCCACCTCTGGTAAGTAGGATCTGGGTGAGTGCACTTTGTTGTCTCTCCCCTTCCCTTTCTTGTCCCTTTTCCTTGTTTCAATGCAGTTAGTCTTCTGAGTCCCAGGAGACACAAGGATACCATGTTCCTTAATATTCTCCAGAGACTAGGGATTAGAGCTCCCTTCCCAGAGCTGTTGGATCCTTTGGGCTATGTCTGCTAGGGAACCTGGCCTGGTGGGATCTCCAGGTTCGCCACCACCTTGTTGCACAATATTTTTTGGCCTTTAGAGGTATCAGGTTACAATGTTGCCATGATGGATAAACTGTGGCTCAGAGGCATGTTTGCCAGAACCTTCTGCTTCTTGATCCCTATGTCTCCTTTGTTGGCTGCATATTTGCTGTCTGTGCCTCACTAGTGATTCATATCACCCTGAAATTTATACCTATCATTTTCCTTGTGGTTTTGATGATTTTTATTCTTTGGATTGCTTAATTGGTATCTCTGTGTACAGCATTGGAGGCCAAAAGCCTTCTGGGATCTAGTTTTATTTAGTAAAAACATAATTTTGTCTAAATCAGAAATTATCTAAAGGTCAATTAAATTATGGACTTGAAAATAGTTACTTGTGAAACAAGGTAGAAAGGAATCAATATGTAGAGGGGAGAGAGAGATGAAGAAAATTATGAATATAAAGGTGTATTTTTGGTAGGAAAAGTTATGAAGAAAAGAGAATAACTTTGTATGAAAAAGGGTCATGTATGGTAAATTGTTGTCTTAAATTAAAATGACTGATTAGTTAAGAGAGACAAAAGTTTAGAACAAGAAAGGCAAAGCATGTTGTAGATGGCCTGTGTAAGTTACAATAAGGCTTGTGAAGGAGAATTTATAAAGGAATTTTTATGTGATTAAGTTGATTATAATTAAAAGGAATCATTTATAATAGTTTTTGTAAGATTGGTCTCCTACATAAAACCATGTTTTCAAGGTATTGATTTGCTCTCAATGGAATTACAACAAATTTTACTTTTAATTTTAAAATCTTTCTCTTTTAAAAACTTTTCAGAATCCCATATCTCAAAAGTTCAACTTTTGCTGTGTCTCACTGCTTTCAGTGTTTTTTCTCCTTGAGAAGACCTAAAATGACAACTCTCTCCTTTGATTTTTTCATCAGCCCCTGTAATGTTTTATCCTCTGGTTCTAACTGTTGTTATGGCTTGATACTGAAATATTTTATCTTGAAGGTCAAACAAAAAAGCAATGTTTCCCTCTAGTATAACTTGATTCTCTACTCTTGGCTTTTCTTGATATATCTAAATTTTCAGTGTAATCAGAAAACCCATGCTGTTCTTAAGAGCCATGTATTCCCCTGCTATACTCATAACCTTGAAAACACTCTTTCTGTGTTTGATTAAACCAAGCACTTTTTTCATCAAGTTTGACTTCCAGATTATATAAATGGGCTTTCCTTAAGGAGAAGCAGTCATGGTGCAAAAGATTTTTTTTGTTTTGTCTTTTTGGTAACTGGCTTTGGAAACAAGATTTTATAATTCTTACACTGTCTGGATTAGGTTCTTACTTGTCAAATTTTAAGATTTAAAAGGGTTATAGATTTTACATCTATTGACTTTCAAAGTCATTTTGATTATCACTTCAATAAAATGAGTAGCTATTATTTCACAATGACCTGCGATTCTCTTTTAATCAAATGTTTTCAGTCTTTTAACATTTTTAACAAATGTCCCCAAAATCAAAATCCTCGATTAAGTCTCTGACTTACTTTTTATTGCGGGGACTTTTAAAGCTATAAAAATTACCCACTGCAAGATTGTAGGATCATTTTACAGCTTCCAGTCAGACCATGAACTCTAATATTACCACTCCCAGCCTGATAATTACATATACTGAAAAAAAAATCAGTCAAAGGACTCCCTCCAGCCGCCTAGAAAATGTCTTTATCAGATGCTATTAACAAATCCTTGTGCTGTTAAGTTACAGGGCTTCAACTCCTGAGTGCATATATCTTATCTAAAGAAGGCATTGATTCCTGTCAGTTTCTAATACCAAATTCAAGTTAAACAAACTTCATCTTCAGATTCAGGCAAAAACGACAATCAAAACAAACAGCTTTCATGAGACATATGGTCAGGCTTGTATTCAAAAACATTAAGGTTAATTTAATAATGTATTAGCTTTTCATTTAAAATATTGTTAATTCCTCATGTTTTAGCTCCAGAATTTGAAACTATCCAATCCCTCCAGGCCTAGATACTATTGCATTGCAAGGGCCAGTTTTGAGAGCTAAAATTAATTTAGACCTTCCAAAACAAGGATTGGCACACAAATGCCTCAACAGCTGAACAAAATGATGGTGTTTTGTACAGATAATTTCTGCAAGTCAAGATTATAGTAGCTCAATACATAGAATTTATAGATAAGTTAATTTTATAACCTTGCATTTTGGCTTTAAGTATTTTGGTTCTTATGTTGCTTAAAAGAGATTTTAAATTAATTACTACCTGCCCACCTCTATTTGCATCTGGCTTGGAGCATTTAATTGGCTATATGTCTTTTGACTCTAAGTCTCTTCACCATAGGGTTCCCACCAAGAGACATGATGGACCCAGGGCAGGTAGCACACCACCCTCACATCACTATGTAACAAAATAAAAGCTTGGCCATTTATACTGCCTCTGGCATGTCTTAACTAAAAAGGGGAAATATAAACTAAAATAAATAAAAATAAACTAATTAACCTTAATCACCCCTCCTCCTATAGAATATACCTGCCTCTTGGACAAAGGGAATTAAAAAAAAAAATTGAGAAACTAGTTGAGGCCATGACAGGAAACAGGGTTGGATGGGGGGAGGATACACCTCCTATACCTTCCCCCCAACTTGAAAATCAGGCACAATAGATCAGCATTAACATTGAAACAGAAATCATAAGACTTACAGAACAGATTCTTTATGGTAATAAGATATTGAATTATAAACAGAATCTAAGATCATATCAGTCAAGGGTTGAGTCTCCACACCAACATAAACAAAGTCATATTTCACATGCATGTTTGTTCAATATAGATGTATAAAAACCACCTTCATAAATATTCATAACTCTCCTGCTTAACCAGGAGACTTAGTCTTATTAAAAACTTGAAAAGAAGGATCTCCTGTAGATCACAAGAATGGAAGGACCCCTATCAGGTATTGTTAAGCACTCCTACTGCTGTTGAAATTCAGGGAATCACTAGCTGGGTACACCTATTCAAGATTAAACCTGTTTCTTATGAGTCCCAGCAGACTCCTGAGAAAGACAACAAGACCTACACTTTTGATCCCTTAGAAGACCTAAGGTTGTTATTTTGCAAATAAACAGATAAGTAACATCCAAAGTCTTTTGTACTGCTACTCAACATTATTAATGACTCCCATCCATACAGGTTTGTACCCCCAGTGCATATCCATGGCTATGTGGTCATTCATTCAATTAACCTATAAGTAACTTGTCTCTCATTTGGGATCATAAAACCAGTGTATTGATAACATTTACTTCAGGGGTCAGTGTACAATAGAACAAGCAAAGCCCTCTAATATACAACTGTATAACGTCACTCACCCTAGCATTAAGCAAGCAATGGGCCTTATATTGGCTGGGATTGAAGTTGCTGTCAGTTTGTTGGCTCTTTGGGGAAAATTTACCTACCATAAGGCAACTCTTAAAAACTTTACTTCTCGGCCGGGCGCGGTGGCTCAAGCCTGTAATCCCAGCACTTTGGGAGGCCGAGGCAGGTGGATGACTTGAGGTCAGGAGTTCGTGACCAGCCTGGCCAACATGGCAAAACCCCGTCTCT
>NW_016803100.1:81505-102282 GCF_001698545.2 Rhinopithecus bieti
AAAAAAAAAAAAAAAAAAAAAAAAAAAAAAAAAAAAAAAAACTTTACTTCTTCATTCTACACACTGTCCATTAAACAGGTGACACATTAAAACTCTCCCTTGATTTATTAGCAGATATAGCAATGGATCTTAAATTAACCCTTACTTACTGATGGCTTGAACAAGAAGGAGTATATGTTATAATCAAACCTGCTGCAGTTGTGTAAATACTTCAGGTCAAATAGAAGAAGATACACAGAAAATATATGAAAAAGCTGTCTAGTGCACAAATATAACCAAGGCACTGATCCCAACTATATTTGGTCCACAATTGAAAGAGCCTTCCTGAGTCTCCCTTGTTTTTTGTCCTTTTTAGTACCTTTGATAGCTAACTTGTTATTACTAATTTTTGGCCCTTGCTTGTTTAACTCTTGATAAAGTTTGTGTCATCTAGATGACAATTCTAAACAAACATGATGGTGGCACAAGGCTTCCAAACCATCCCATCTTCTCACTTAGGAAATAAAGACATCTTACCTCTAGTCCCCTTAGATCAGGAATCCAGAGATTTTTGCTCTTCCAGTACTAGGCAGGGCCTATGCCCATGGGATCATCAGAACATCACACAAACGAGGAACTCCCTTGGCTCCCTAGAGGCCAGCTGCAACCATTTCCAAGAGAATCCTGCCCCAAAGATCAATATCCATCGTCAGTAGGAGAAGTTACAGAAGAATGACCTGCATCCTTCATCTCCCCTTAAGAGTAAGGGTTCTCTCATAAAAGGGGATTATGCTGGGGAAAAAAAGGAGCATAGAAGAGCCAGGGTGATACCTTCTTTTGTTTGTTTTCCTCTCTTGTTGCCCAGGCTGGAGTGCAATGGCGCCATCTCAGCTCACCACAACCTCTGGCTCCCAGGTTCAAGTGATTCTCCTGCCTCAGCCTCCCGAGTAGCTTGGATTACAGGCATGCACCACCACGCCGGACTAATTTTGTACTTTTAGTAGAGAAACAGTGTCACCATGTTGGTCAGGCTGGTCTCGAACTCCCGACCTCAGGTGATCCACCCACCTTGGCCTCTCAAAGTGCTGGGATTACAGGTGTAGGGTGATACCATTTTATAATCAACTCCTATGAGTTGATTTTATGCCTCTGGAAAGGCACATTTCTTGTCAGTCATGACCCATGGTCCTAGGATGTTTACAGCTAAGGAAACAGGTTAGTAATACCTGAAAGGACAAACTCCTACAACAACAAAATGTCCAGATGCCCAAATATCACATAAAAGTATATTCTTTTGTGATGATTATTGTCATGCTTTGATGTGTTTACACACTAAAATGACAGTAATAACTTTGAATAAAATACTAAAGGTTGTCATGCTGTCAGTCCACCAGCACATAGACATAACTTAGCTTTTACATAGATAATACGTTATATAAGAAGAGTTTAAAAGAAAGATGGCATGTGCCTCCCCTTGATTTCTTAGGCTGCCCTATTCTGTATCTGAGTGGCTTTAAATAAACTATCTCTTTTCACTGCACTCTGCAACTTTCCTTGAATTCCTTCCTGTGTGAGATCCAATAACCATCTCCTGGGGTTTGGATCAGGAGCCCTTTTTCTGGAAACTCTGTAAATGAGGATGAATATGCAGAAATATATGAGTAGGAAGGTAGACAGAGACCGAAATATCAGAAACTCTATACTCTATACCAAGAAATTTGGGTATTAGTTTGATTACATATGTGCATTATCTAATTTAGTTCTTAGATACATAAAGCATGGACATTAATATTCTTATTTTATAGATAAGGAAAGTAGAGTTTAGAGAAATAAAATAATTTCTTCATGGTCACTCAGCTGGGAAATTGATGGGTGACAGTTCTGAACACACATTCTTATGATTCCAGGGTTCACACTATTACCACGGCTCTATACTTGGCTGAAATCAGAGAGCATACACTACAATAGCTCATATTTGAGATTAAATATTAACAGTTATAGAGCCATATGACAAACATCCTCACTTTTATTCTAGAATTTGAAGTGATAATTCCATTCAGATTTCTCACTTGTATTTTATTTTAAATTATTTTTGAAATGTTTAATTGAAATGTATGACCTATGCAATTCTTAGTGCTTGGCTATCAACCTACTAAATCTGGACATTTAGAAATAGTCACATAGAGACTAGCCTAGTAAAACTTTGATTCTTTGTGACTCATATATGAATACTCACAAAATGCACAAGATTTTACAAGGAGAAGTTAGCAAGTCTTTGGTAAAAATATTAGAAGCAATAATTCT
Organism: Rhinopithecus bieti; assembly: GCF_001698545.2. Taxonomy (NCBI): domain Eukaryota; kingdom Metazoa; phylum Chordata; class Mammalia; order Primates; family Cercopithecidae; genus Rhinopithecus; species Rhinopithecus bieti. The sequence goes on from NW_016803100.1 coordinate 83,789, forward strand.
CAAGTTAAGGATCACCTATGACTCCTTAAAACTAGTGTTATGAAATTTAGGTATTTGAAGTATCTGGAAAAGATAAAAACAAAAAAATAGAGGGATGTTTGCCTCATGGTGGAAAAAAAAAATACAACTTTAAGAAAGGCATGAGACAATGCATGGATTGACTCCTCCTTGCCCTTTATTTTGTTTGAGGGTAATAATAATTTTCCAAGATCCTGCAAATGAGAAAGGTCTTTGTCCATGCATACAGTATATTATGAAGAATACAAATCATTGAACTGATATTCTGGCACCAATAAAATCCAGAAACATGATGACATTAGCTGTACTGAGTATAACCGTAGTGTGAATAAGAAGAAAGAGATTTCATTGAGAGATAATTATAAAAATATCATATCAATTAAAATATGACATTTAAAAATTTCTGCAAAGGCAGACCAAGTGTAAAAGTTATAGGTGGCACAAAAAATAGAAAGTTTATGTGAAATTTATCAATATTTTACTGTCTCTTAACATATGCATTAAAACATACTGACATTTAACTTACTACTTATTAATGTTTATTTAAATTTTAATAAATACACAAATATCATTCTTGAAATTAAAAAAGCAAATGATAATCTGGGGAATAGATTAGATACAAATATAGCAAAAAGTTAATTCCTCTAATGATGACATATGTTTTTGATTATCTGAGCAATATTCTCAGGCATAATTTTATCAGGAAGCAGAATTCAACTCACATAAGTCGAGAGACTTTAAGAAACTTGTTATATAGATGTATGTAGGCTAAAAGAATTAATAAGAGATGCTGCTTGAGGCACCCAAAATCTAGCAATAATGGAAAACAGTATTACCATAAGCCAACGGAAGAGAATGCATGGACATATGTTTCCTTTCCTCATGGGTAAATTCCTATGAGTAAATGGTTGAGTCATATGGTAGATGTATATTTAACTTTTGAATAATTGATACTTTTACTAAACGAAGTAATGGTCATGTATTTTGTGAGATTTTCTCTATTGACAATTGTCTAATATTTTTCTCATGGTTAAATTGGGGTTGTAGGTTTTAGGAGAAAAACCGTGGAGATATACTTCTCTTTTCATTACATCGTATCAAAATTGCACACTATTAACATGATTTATCACTGTGAATACTGACTTTCATCATCTGGCTGAGAAACTGTCAAGCTTCTCCACTCTAAAGTTATATTTTTTCTTTCTTTTCGTACATTATATTTTGAAAGAAGTCACTATATAGTCTACAGTTAAGAAGTAGAGATTTGTGCTATACTTTATTGAAGGTAGACTTATTTACATAAATTATGTATAATTCTTCTGGAAAGGAAACATGTCTCTTTTCTTCCTTTTATTTGTTAATCCAAATATTTATGTATATGCATATGAATTTATGGCTATTTATTTTATACCTTAGGCTATAATCCAATACTATTTCATCAGTTTTGTTCAAATGATTACAGCTATTGATCATTTGAATCATTTTCAGCTGGCATTTATATCCTGTTGCCATAGACCAGTCAATGTAGATTTTGGCCTTTTGTTCTTGTTTTTTTGTTTTGTTTTATTTTAGCATACTCTTAATTGCCGACACTCAAGTACTCCAAGCTCATCTTTTATAGTCTCAAAATCAACCATTCTTCAGAGAATTCCTGGTTCCATTTATTGGAAAATGGAGTTAGAAACCATGATCTGTACACTAAGTGTGCTCATTGCTAGTTGGGTTTATTGCTTTTAGTCCCTCCCATCTGATAGAGCAGTGAAATATATGTCTATAGTCTTAGAATCAGACATTTTTCAGAGAATCCCTGGTTTTATTTATTGGAAAATGGAGTTACAAACCATGATCTGTACACTAAATGTGCTCATTGCTAAGGAGGTTTCATTGCTTTTAGACCCTCTCATCTAACAGAGCAGTGAAATATACATGTATGTACTAACCTATGAATTGAAAACCTATTTATACTTATTTGTATATAAACCACCTCTATCTATATTAAGGTAAACATGAATTTACACTGATGTCTCCAGCCACATGGGTGATTCTAACCTTCTCTCCTTGTTTACTGGAGAATTCACATTTTAACATTAAAAATCTGGGCTCCCATCTTCCACCATCCATTTAGCTATTGTTTAAATTCAGTACATACATATAGCAATATCAGAATTGCTATGGTAACCTGAACCATTTCTGAAGAAGAACTTTATCAGCTAGAGTACAGTACTTACATGAAGATCTTTTTGCCTTTAGTCTTATGGGTTTTATTTATTTCCAAATTTACTTAGGCTGACAATTCCCCATCCCTGCCCCTAACACTTTAAATGAGGACACATTCATTTCTGGGGTTGCTAGACACCTTAAAAGTTGTTTTTACATTTATTTTTTAAATTTGCAAACATTATGCTTCATTCATTGTGCTGTGAAGTTCTATGGTTTTTCAAAATAAATATTATGCATTCAACTCTTTAGTAATACATTGAAAATTTGGCAACCCTAAACATCTCCTGTGCTTTAACAATTAATTCCCTTCTCCAAACTTATAGAAACCACCAATATATTATTATCAGCATAGTTTTTTTTTTTTTTTTTTCAGAATGTCAGAAATTGGAATCATACCATATATAGTCTTTTCAGATTGGTTTCATTGATTTAACTATATGTAATTCAGGTTCCTCCATGTTTTCATGGCTTGATAATTCATTATTTTTTTTTATTTATGGCTAACATTCTATTGTATGGATTTACCAAGTTGGTTTATCCATTCACCTACAGAAATAAATTTTGTTTGCTTCTAGTTTTTGGCAATTACATAAATTTTGTGTAGAAATGTCTTCATTTCACTTAGGTATATACCTGACAGTAGTAATGCACTTGTAGACCTAAGAGGTATACAAGCAACAATGGTTTTAGTTATAGTAAAAATGCGTTTAGCTTTGTAAGAAACTGTCTAAGAAACTTCAAAATTGGTTGTATTATTTGCCATTTTTTACCAGCAATGAATGATAGCCTCATATTCTTACCAGATTCTAATATTGTTAGTTTTGTTTGTTTGTCTTGACACAAGGTTCTGTCACCCATACTGTGTTGTTAGATTTTGCTTAGTCATTCTTATAGGTGTATATTTGTGTCTCATTATTTAAGTTCCTAATCACAAATGGTTTTGGATATCTTCACATGCTTATGTGCCATTTGCGTATCATCTTTGGTAAGGTTAAAATCTTTTGCCATTTTAAATTACGTATTTTTTTCTTATTATTATGTTTTACAAGTCTATATACATAGAATACAAACATTTTATTAGATACGTGTTTTGCAAATATGTCCTCCAAGTCTGTGACTTGTCTTTTCATTCTCTTAAATGTCTTTCACACAGTTTTTAATTTTAATAAGCTTCCACATATCAGTTCTTTTCATGGATATTGCTTTTTTTTGCTGTATAACAAAAATTCTTTTATTAATCAATAATCACCTCCTTTTCTACTATGTTTTCTTCTAAATTTTTTATAGTTTCACATTTTAAATTCATGCCTGTGATTTATTTTGAGTTGATATTTATAAAAAGTGTAAATTCTGTTTCTAAATTTTTTTGCACAGAGAAATCTAATTTTTCAGTACTATTTGCCAAAATACCACTTTTCCCCTATTGAATTTACTTTACTCTTTTGTAAAGATCAGTTGGCTATATTTGTGTGGGTCTAATTATAGCCTTTCTCTTCTGTTCCATTCATCTATAAGTTTATTATTTCAGCAATATGACACTTTCTTAATTAATGCAGATTTGTAGTTAAGTCTTGAAATAGGGTATTATAATTCATCTAACTTTATTTTTATTCAACATTGTGTTGGATATTCTTAGTCTAGCTTTTCTATGTAAAAATGAAAATCAGATTTGTCAATATCAGAGAAATAGTTTGCTGGGATTTTGTTTGGGGTTGTATTGCATTTATAAATGCAGTTGAAAATAATTGACATCTTAATAATGAGTCTTCTAATCTGTGAACATGGAATCTCATTTATTTTTATTTTTATTATTCTAAAATTTCAGCTTTTATTTTAGATACAGGGTGTACATATGTGGTATTCTTACATGAGTACATTGGATCCAGGTAGTGAGCAAAGTAACCAACAGGTAGTTTTTCAACTCATACTCTCCTTCCTCACCTTCCATAGAGTAGTCCATAGTGACTGTGTGCTCATGCTTATGTCCATGTATGCTCAGTGTTTAGCTCCCACCTATAAATAAGAACATGTGGTATTTGGTTTTCTGTTCCTGCATTGATTTCCTTAGGATTCTGGCCTCCAACTTCATACATGTTGCTGCAAAGGAATTGACATCATTCTTTTTTTATGGCTGTGTAGTATTCCATGATGTATATGTACCAAATTGTCTTTATCCAGTCCACCATTGATGGGTACCTAGGTTGAGTCCATGTCTTTGATATTGTGAATAGGGTTGTAATAAACATACAAGTATATCCATCTTATTGGTAGAATAATCTATATTCTTTTGAGTATACACCCAGTAATATTGCTGGGTTGAATGGTAGTGTTTTAAGTTCTTTAAGAAATATCCAAACTGCTTTCTACAGAGGCTGAACTAATTTACAATACATTTCCAGAACAGAGAATAATCACTCCCTTTTTTCTACAGCCTCACCAGCATCTGTTATTTTTGTGACTTTTTAATTATACCTATTCTGAATGGTGTGAGATAGTTTTGATTTGTGGTTTTAATTTGTATTTCTGTGATGATTAATGATGCTGAGCATTTTTCATGTGTTTATTGGTCACTTGAATGTCTTATTTTGAGAAATGTCTGTTCATGCCCTTTGCCCACTTTTTTTATGGGGCTATTTGTTTTTTGTCTGTTGATTTGTTTAAATTATTTATAGATTTTGAATATTAGACCTGACATGGTTTGGCTGTGTCCCCACCCAAATCTCATCTTGAAGTTTAGTTCCCATAATCCCCACATGTCATAAAATGGATTCTATGAGAGGTTAGTTTTTTCCTCTTAAGCTAGTCTTCATTTGCCATAAAAACTATTTTTGTTTGCAAATGAGATTTCTATAAGTTTGCCCTGTCCATAGAAGATTTCAAGTCCAATGGCGTCTTTTAACTTTGAAATGTATGAATCCTTTTAAATCTAAGTGGTACAATTACTTAAAAAAAACAAAAAACAAAAAAAACAAAAACAAAAAAAACTTTGTGGACTTCCTGTGTACTTGATTATAATTAACTCCATTATGGATCAAAGAGAACATATTCACAGATTTCCATGAAACAGGCTGCTCTCTACTTCAGTCTGTCAGTACTGGTGCTAGAAGCCAACACTCAGACTGTTCTTATAACCCTGTTGTTACATATTCTTAAGATAAACCCTGAAAATCACATTTAGAGCTGACCATTATTACTTCTACAACACAGCTATATAATTAATAACAATTATAATGTTCTTTTCTGGTGTGGTTTTACTGGCCTAACAAGAATAGTTTTTAGTTAAAGAGAAGAAAATAAATTGTTACTTAGTAAGTAGAACTGAGACCTTTACTGCCTAAGTTTATAATAAAATAATCAAGTCATGTATTTAACCTCTAAAATGTCAGCTGAAACAAGTGAAATCAAAACAAACTGTGAAACTTATACATAAACACATCAATGGTTCACCTCAGAGTCAACAGGAATTTTAGAAATGAATGACAACACCTGATTATACATTACTAAAATAGAAAGAGTATTCTCTTGTCCTGTTGGGCAAAACAGTGCATACCTCCAATTTTCACACTATTTTATTTAAAGGAGTCATACTGTGTTTAAAATTATTTCATCATTTTCTACCTCAATTGCATGCTGTGACTTAAATATAAGTGTGGGCTAATGGAAAAAATAAGGGGGAGAAAAAAATTATACTATATTATTACAAAACCCCAGAAATATGCATAAATAAAATTCTACATTATATTTCATTAGCAATTTTCTTTTATTTTAATGTAAAATAATGTTTATCCTGAGTCTAAATGGATTGTCAAAATTGCATATATTGAAGACACCTTAATCCTTTCTCAGACAATGATAATTTCAGTGTTTAGTTAAATTAACACCAATAATATGAAAATATTTGTAAAAAGCCATTTTAGCACATATCTATGAAATATAATCTAGAACATATTTTATTAATATGGATATTATAGAAATAAATTAACATTATTTTTATTCTAATAGATACTTTTATCTGAAAACCACAGCAATCAGTATTCAATTTTAAATGTTTTCTAAGACAAAAAATATTTTCTATGTTTATTTATGTTTATAGTAAAATAAGATTTTGGAATGTGTGTCATTTTAAGAGAGAATACTACTAAGTAATAAAATATAAATGTCTTTTTTTGTGAAGATTCAGTAAGTTTCAGGGGATCACTACACAGGGCTCTTTCAGAATTGATGTTTGTAATGATACATTTTAATAGCATCTACATATAGAAGTTATTAAAGAAAAAGATATAAAAAAGCAACACTGGTTTAAAGAGAGCCATTATTAATGACTGCTTGCCTAAGTACGTTATGTGACTCCTGAATAATGGTAAGTTCACTTTACTCCATAAAATATGTGAGCTTTCTTATAAAATAAATAGGCTCTGAATTTAATCATCTTTAATGTTTTCCTTATGGCAGATACCACACTCCCAAAATTCTTCTTGCTGCTCTGGCTTGATAAACTTATTTGATTGTATCTATGAGACCATACCAACACAACAATGGTAATAATTGGAGGAAACTTGTATTTAACATTCCTGAATCAAATATGTTCTATCATAGTTTATTCTCCAATTTTCTAATTAATCCTGAGAATGAATGGTTTTAGACCCTAGTAGTCAATTCTTGTTCTACAAAAACCACTCCTCCATGAGGTCTCTCTGGGAAATAAATGTTCAGAATATAAAGTCATGTAGATTAATATATTTTTTGTAGTAAACCTTGACCCCTAATTTTTATATATTCATTTGGGATAAACTAAGATAATCATATTTTCCATATTTTTCATTCCATATTCAAGATGAAAATCAAGCCAGAGAGTAGAGTTTTATCTGTAACTTAAAGAAGTGTTAATTTGAGCTCTTACTCTCTGTCTTTCTAGATTTTATCTGGAATGGGAGGAAGATATCTGAAGACTGAATTAAAGATATAAAAGAGAAAAAAATAAAGAGAAGTTGGACAAGCCCTGATTAGGAAGCAGTCATAATCTAGTAACAAACAAGGACTTATTTTTCCAAAGTCGTAAAACCAAATCAGAGATAATGCCTAGGAAATATCTACCCTTTAGCATGGTAGTCTATGAAAAATCCTAAAACAGACCATTGAACTTAAGAATATACTTAGGGAACTTGTCGACCAACCTCGTACAAACATCCCTATCATAAATAATTTTATTAGACACTATTTCTGGACAGTCAAATGGCTAAAAAAGAGGATTGTTTAATTATTTTAAAAATTATTCATGAATGTTTTAATTCTCAAAAAGAATGACCATTTGCTCTATGCAAATTATTGGAATAGATGCTATGGTCTATCAACAAGGTACTTACATTTTCAGATATTATGGGCTATATGGAATAATGCAAAATGCATAAAAACAAATAATAGAATATGTATTATTTCATTTGATGCTCATAGCAATCCTAAAATAGTAAGCTATTATTTTCAAATTTTACAAAATAGAAAACTGAGGTTAGTAGGTGTTAAGTAATATATCCAAAAATCACATAAGTGATCAAAACTAAATCTTTGTAATAACAGATTTCAAGGTTTTATCTATTCCATAAGCTAATTCTCTACACAACTGTAATGAAAAGAAACAGTTTCCAGTGGAAATGCTCTTGAATTATTTAACTCAGACAAACAAAAATTGTGCTTCTTCAAAATGAAAATAAAATTATAGCTTTCACTTTCTACAAATTAGAGAAAAGTACATTTAAGATGAAATAATTTAATGTGATTGAAATAGCCTAATATATATGGATATCTGGATAATTTAAAAAAAACACACAGTTAATACTTTTTATTTGGTTACAATGTATCTTTGAAAATGGAGTTTTTATATTTTTCTCCAACAAAAACAAAATATAAAAATAAACCACATGCTTCACCAAACTAGTAGCTTGTACTTTGTAACATATTGACATTAATATGAAATTGATACGTAACTTTAAAATTACATTTTTAAGCCCACATGACATTTCTATTATATTTTATTTAAATCTATAAAAGAAATTATCCTTTAATCAGTTTGACAAGTTATTATTATTTAATTTTTATTATAGATGGCACACAATAAATACAAATATTTATTTGTAATTATCTGCTACTGAGAAGGTTTTATTAGGTAAAGTAAGATGTGTAAGGAAATATGTGTATAATCTCTTGAACAATTCCCAAAGCTGCCATTTATTCTATTCCTCTTCACCGCAAGATCACTGTAGAGACAAATAGCAATAGGACATATTTGTTGATGATGAAAATGACACAGTCACAGATTTACTTATAATAAAGATACAGAAAAAAATCAGGGCAGTGTATACATTAGTAATCAGCAATATTTTTGTGACAGATGAAGTACAAACTTATGTGTTTAGTATTCGGAGGTCAAGAGGGTTGAACAACCATCCTGAAGCATAGGCATATGGGACTTACTGAATTCTGACTGCAGAGAGGAAAACTGAGAAAAATCCACAAGCACTCTAGGTCATACACTGAGAATCAGGCAAGAAGTATCTGCTATTGGGGAAGATATAGGAGAGTTGATAGAGAGCTCTTGATACGACTCACGTGCACTGTTAGCAGAGGGCATTACTAAGGAAAATCCCATAGGCACTTAGATTGTAACCAGTTCCTTGGAGGAAATTCTTCACCACTGGAAAAGTAGAGAGACCCAAGAGACATCCTCATGGTCTAGTGATGCCTGACGCATGGTAGAGAGAAATCAGTCAAACCCTCTAGACACTCAGATCTTGATCGCTGCTAATCAAAATGTGTAACCTTACCATCATATAATTTGAAACCTGTGGTGAACTGAATGTAGATAAAACACAATACCAAGAACCAATCCACCACAGACTTGTTTGACTCAATTCCCCACACTGTAGGCCTGGCAGAAAAAGAAGCACGTCCTTTCCCAGACTTAAATATTATTTACACCAGATTTTTGAACATCATGGTTAACATTCATCAAAATTAACAGACACGTGAAAAGGCAAGAAAGTAAAACTTATTGCCAAGAAGGGAAATAGTCAATAAACCAGATAAAAAGATTGGCCAGATGTGGTCATAAAGGGATTATAAAATAAATGTGATAAATATGTTATCTATATTATCTTTAGTTACAGTAAACATGTTAAAGGATCTATTGGAAAAGGTGAACAACATGTGTGAATAAGTGGGGAAGAGCAGCAAATACATAGGACAAAATGTGAATTATAGAAAATATATAGAGGCAAAAAATTATCCCATGGACTTAACGAAAGACTATACACAGCATGGGAATACTCATTGATCTTGAAACCAGACCAATGTAACTTATAAAACCAGAAATAAAAATGATTAAGTGTAGAAAAGAACATAAAACAGCATTCTGTGATCAGTGAGATAATGTAACATGCTTTACCAAATGCGAAATGGGAGTTTAAAAAGTTAAAAAAGGAAAAAAAAAAAGTCAAAAGAAAGACAAAAAGTTAGAAAAAAAACAAAAGAAAAGTGCAAAGAAAAGTTCATAAAGAGATAATGATTAAGATTTTCCAATATTGGCCGAGCGCGGTGGCTCAAGCCTGTAATCCTAGCACTTTGGGAGGCCGAGACGGGCGGATCACGAGGTCAGGAGATCGAGACCTTCCTGGCTAACCTGGTGAAACCCCGTCTCTACTAAAAAATACAACTAGCCGGACGAGGTGGCGGGCGCCTGTAGTCCCAGCTACTGGGGAGGCTGAGGCAGGAGAATGGCGTAAACCCGGGAGGCGGAGCTTGCAGTGAGCTGAGATCCGGCCACACTCCAGCCTGGGCGACAGAGCGAAATTCCGTCTCAAAAAAAAAAGATTTTCCAGTATCAATGAAAAACATAAACTCATAAATCCATGAAGCTCAAGATATTTCAAAAAGAGTAAACACAAAGAAAACAACACTTTGTAATGTTAAAATGAAATGGCTAAAAAAAAAAAAAAGTCGAAAAGAAGTCATATAACAGATGTAAATTATAATAATATAATAGGATGGTGATTGCTTATAAGAAGAAACAATGCAGAGCCAGAAGTAATGAAATGAAATATTAACATATGAAAATAAAGCGAAGCTACAAATTCAAAATATATATGTTTCAATAAAGAAAATCCTTCAAAAATGAAAGAAAAATAAAAGATGATTTTAGAAAAGATACTGCTGTTTATTTCCTGAAGTTAACACAGTAACAAAAAAAGTTGTTTGCAAGAATATTGATGACCACATAGAAGACTGGTTCCAACAGGAGGATTAGAAAAACTCAGGAAGGAGTGTGTTTTAAATATAAAACTCTTTTCTAAGCAATTTATAATAAAAACCTTTAAAGACCTTTAATTGCTTTACATTTAAAATAATAAAAATGAAACATGGGTTTATAGAAGTAGAATATATGACAAGGGTGGGCATTGTTGAAAACTGGAATTGGAATGTACTTGTATACAGCTTCATATTGTGCTTACAATGACATTATTCATAGAGCTCTATGACACATGTCACCCGGGAAACAGACACACAGACACACAGACACACAGACTACACAGAGCCACACAGACACACAGCACACACACAACACACAAAGAATATAAGTCCATTAAAGGCTTACAGCAGAACTTTAGGGCAGGCCTAGAAAGATAGCCCAAAAAAAAAAAAAAAAAAAAAAAAAAAAAAAAAAAAAAAAAAGAAAAAAAAAAGAAAAGAAAGAAAAGAAAGAAAGAAAGGAAATCATTTAAAAGTAAATGAGGAGAAATAATAAAATATTTTGTTAAACAGCAATTTTCACAAAAAAAAAGCAGGAAAAGATCAAATAAAACAATGGAAGTATAAAAATAATAATCTTTAAAGCCCTAACTATCAACAATTGCATTAAACATTAAATATAAAATAGTTAGCGCCTATCTAATATAAATAAAACCTTGCCAGATTTGATTAAAAGAATAGACATCCATTGTATGCCTATGTCCATGCAGCACTATTTCACTGACAGCAAAGACATGCGAATAACCTAACAGCCCATTAGTGATAGACTGCATAAAGAAAACGTGGTACATATAACCATGCAAATACTTTGCCAGCACTACAAAAAAATGCAGATGTTGTTCTTTTTCAGGCCGGACTTGAATGGAGTTGGACGTCATTATCCTTAGCAATCTTGAATGCAGAACAGAAAAGCAAATATCGGCATTTATCACGTGTACAAGCGGGAGCTATGTGGATGAGAATCTCATACATTACACAGTGAAGTACACACACACTGGGGCTTATAGGAGGTTAGGAAGTGGGAAGAAGTGGAGGATTCAGAAAATAATTAACAGATACTAGGCTTAATACGGGGATGATGAAATAATCGTGTACAACAAACCCCATAACACAAGTTACCTGGTGTAACAGAACCCGCACATTCCGCATATTTATCCCTGATGCTTAAAATGAAAGTTAAATAATAATAATAATAATAATAATAAAATAATAATAAAATAATAAAAGAATAAAAACTCAGCTGCTTTTTTGTTGTTGTTCGACAGGGTCTCCTTTTGCCACTCAGGATGGAGTGCAGTGGTGCAATCTTGGCGGACTGCAACCTCCGCCTCCTGAGTTCAAGCAATTCTTCCACCTCAGCCTCCCGAGTAACTGGGACTACAGGCACGTGCCACCACACCCAGCTAATTTTGTACTTTTGGTAGAGATGGGGTTTCACCACGTTGTCCAGGCGGGTCAGCTGCTTTAAAAAAAAAAAAAAAAAAAAAAAAAATTAAAAATACATGTTTGGATGTTTTTTCTGACCAAAATGAAATAACAAGGACTAGATTTATCTTCCTGCCACAGAAAACATAAAGAAGAAAATAGGCAAAAACACAACGATGGATTTAGAGACACTGAATATCAGTCAATAAAGGATAGTGCTCCTCAAATAGAGCAAACAAATGTGGCGACACTTACAACTGCCTCCACCCACAGCCTTGAAATAGTTCCTAGGTACATGGAAGAGGGACCCGGGGTGTCTGGCATACTCTGAATTGATAAGATGGATTTCAGCTCAGAGAGAGCACATCAGCTACTGTTTGTAGACCAGGATCACAGAGAAGAGAAAGCTGCACCGTAGCAGAATTATGGAGATGTGCAGAAATTCCCCATTAACTGTTTACCAGGGTTGAAAATGCTTTAGGAAACTACTGAACACTAGAGAGAAATACTTATCTAAATGAATTAGAGGTAAAAGTGCCTGGAATTCACAGACTGTAAAAACTTTGTAATTCATATGGCACTGGGTGGAATATATTCACACAGGTCTTGCCTCAATTGTGGGAGATAATTAACCTTAGACTAAAAACCATTCTGGCTTCACTTAACAATCTTAAAAGCAAAACTCAAAAGAATTAAACTGTCTCCAAGTAATTTAACATCATCCTGGCATGGCAGAGGGGAGACTCATGAATATTTATAGTAATATAAAAATATAGATCACTCAATAGGGTAAAATTCCTAATATATGGCTTCCAATGAAAAGAAGTAGGAGAATATAATAAAAAATGAGGACAGAAATCACTCACACTGATACAGAACTGAAACAGATGTTAGAATTAACAGAGGCATTAAAATAGTTATTAAACTGGATTCCAGATGTTCAAAAGTTAAGTAAAATCATGGAAATTATTTAAAATATTCAAATAAAACTTTAAGTGGAAATGAAATGTCTGAGATAAAAAATATCGGGTGGGTATAATTAATGGTAAATTAGTCATTACACTAATAGAAAAAGATAAGTGAATTTGAAAACACAGCAATAGAAACTATTCATAGTAGAATGCATGAAGAAAAAGTAATTTTAAAAAATGGAACAACTTCAAGTGTAACCAAAGTCCTCAAAAGAAGGCAACAAACAATTTGCATAAATAAATGTGAAATCTGATAAAAACTACAAATCTACAGATCTAATTATCTGAAAAATAAAACAAATCCAAGCACAGAACCATGGTGAACACTACATCAACCTATACCATATCAAATTACTCAAACAGTAGTAAAGAGGTATCCTAAAAACAGCCAGAGGAAAAGAGACACATTATGTACAGAGGGACAAAAATAAGAGTATTAGCAAGCTTCTAGTTAGAAAGAATGCAAGCAAGATGACAGCAAACAAGAAGACATTTACAAAGAACTGAAAGAACAGCAACAAAATAGCAACCTAGAATTCTATATGTAGCACATATATCTTTCAGAATATGAAAGTGAAATAAGGAATGTCAGATGTATAGAAGATGAAAAATAAATCACCAGTATACCCACACCACAAGATATGTTAAAATAAGTGCTTCAGGTTGAAGGAAAATAACATCAGATGAAAATATAAATCTATAGTAAAACCCAAAAAATATCAGATATAGTAGTTACATAGTAAATACAGGAGAATTTTGTTATTTCAAGTTCTATTAAAGATATTTAAAATTTTGAGCAAAAAAACCAATGCAATATATGTTTTGTTTGTTTGTTTGTTTTGAGATGGAGTCTCGGTGAAGTGCAGTGGCGCGATCTCGGCTCACTGCAAGCTCCGACTCCCAGATTCATTCCATTCTCTTGCCTCAACTTCCCGAGTAGCTGGGACTACAGGCGCCTGCCAACACGCCTGACTAGTTTTTGTATTTTTAGTAGAGACAGGGTTTCACTGTTTTAGCCAAGATGGCCTGGATCTCCTGACCTCCTGATCTGCCCGCCTCCGCCTCCCAAAGTGCTGGGATTACAGGCGTGAGCCACTGCGAAGGGCCAATATATGTTTATTTTTGAAGTATGAGTGAAATATCAATTAAGAACACCATAAAGACCAGGTGGAAAAATAAAGGAAGTATATTGTTGCCAGTTTCAAACATTACATGTGAAGTGGAATAATATCAGATAGACAGTGACACAGTAATGTATATAATAGAAAGCCTAATGCAGCCATTAAAATAACTAAACAAAGAATTATACAGGATAAACCAACAAAAGAAATAAAACTGAATCATTAAAAAATAGGCAGAAAAAAATTCAAAGGCAGAAAAAGAAAATGGGGGAAAAAAGAATAAATGGAACCAATAAAACAGTATTGTTGTTGTTTTGTGATTAAAAAATACATAAGACCTAACCTTTCAGCAAATTTTAAGTGTACAAAAGGGTATTGCTAACTACAAACATTATGCCATATAGTAGAGCTCTAGAACTTTGTGATCTTGCATAACTGAAATATACCCTTTGACTATTACCAACCCATTTCTCCCGTCCATATGTTCCTGGTAACCACCCTTCTACATTCTGCATTTATTATTTTGACTACTTCAGATTCCTTGTATAAATGGGATCTTATAATATTTCTGAATGTGTATTCCTTCTCAGTCTGGCTTATTTCACTTATCATAATGTCCTCCAGATTTATCCATGTTGTCACAAGGGCAGAATTTCCTTTTTTAAAATGCTAAAAAGTAATCCACTGTGTGTATACACTGTATTTTCTTTATCTGTTAATCCTTCAAATGACATTAAGTATACTTCCATATCTTGGCTATTGTGAATAAACTTTGCAATTCCTCATAATTCACAAGATAGCAGCATATTGATCTCCACATTTGAATTTAATTTCTTGGAAAAACAGAGAATAATTACAAAAAAATGAAAAGATGAATAAATTTACTAATTGAAGAATATTTTGGAGGAGTATGGTAGACAATATAAAGATCAACATTTTTTCAAAGAGTCTGTAAAATGTGTGTGTGTGCATGAGAGAGAAACAGAGAGAGAATGAGAGATAGTTGAAGGAGTTTCAGGAGTGTCCTTGAGAAACTTTTGATTTTTAGTTTATTTCTTTAAAATATCAATTTACCAAAAAAATGTGGTTCTTTCACAATGGAAATTTTTAGGAGTAGAGACTTTTTGGCACTTGACTCAATTTCTTCTTGCTTGAAATTCTGTAAGCTATATAACAATAAATAAACTCTATGCTGTCCTATATTGTATCATAATTCCATTTTATTAATATCAATTAATTGATTTCCTACTATATCAGTTAAGGGGCCAGTCAAGAGTCAGAAACTATGTAAGTTATTTTGGCAGAGATAATTTAATATAAAGAATTTCATTAGGGTATTCTTGCATGATTATTAAGAAATACCTGAGACTGGATAATTTATAAAGAAAGAGGTTTAATTGATTCATGGTTCTGCAGGCTCCACAGGAAGCATGGCACTGGCATCTGCTCAGCTTCTGGTGAGGCCTTGGGCTGTTAACAATCATGGCAGAAGGCAAAGGTGGCACCAGTGTGTCACATGGCAAGAGCAGGAGCAAGAGAGGGCAAGGGAGGTGCCACATAATTTCCAACAACCGGGTATCACCGGAACTCACTTCTATCGTGAAGACAGCATCAAGCCATGAGGGATCTGCCCCATGAACCAAGCACCTCTCATCGGGCGTCATTTCCAACATTGAGGATTACATTTCAACATGAGATTTGGGGTGACAAATATCCAAACTATTTCAAGAATTATCAACTAAAAAGGCAAAAAGAGAACACTAATATATCAATCACAGTGACAGCTCCTCAGGGAAGCAGCTACCTAGGCTAGACATAGAAAAACAAAGACAGAGGGATCCCACAGAGCTAAAACTCAAACCCCTGAGGAAGAGGTGTAGCTAGTTTCAGTACCAGAAAAATGCAGACTGAAATCAATTGTTTTTACTGGAACTAACTGCCATTGCTGGTGCGAAGTAGCAATCCTGGCCTGATGATGACAGAAATAGTAGATTAGCAAATTATAAGTACACAAAAGAGCATTGTTAACTATAGACACTATGCTATATAGTAGATTTCCAGAACTTAGTCATCCTGCATAACTAAAATTTTGTACCCTTTGACCATTACCATCCCCTTTCTCCCTTCCATCTATCCCTGGTAACCATTGTTCCACTTTCTGCACCTATTAGTTTGACTATTTCAGATTTCTTGTATAGATTGGATCATATAATATTTCTGAATATGTATTCCTACCGGGTCTGGCTTATTTCACTCATAATGTCCTCCAAATTCATCCATGTTATCACAAAGGCAGAATTTCCTCCCTCAAGTACCCTATTGCTGCTGTAACAAATTATTATAAATGTGTTTACTGAATAAACACAAATAAACTATATTGTACCTTTGGAAGTGAAAAATCTGAAATGAATCTTAGGGTCTAAAATGAAGACGTTGTCTTTGCTGCATTTATCCCAGAAACTCTATAGGAGAATCCATTTATTTTCCTTTTCCAATTTCTGGGGGCCACCTGCGTTTCATGGATTGTGCTCCTTCCTCCATCTTCTAAGCTCAACACTCCAACCTCTGCTTCTATTGCATTATCTCCTCTCTCCCTTGTGTTCCACTGTCACATTTCCTTCTCTGACTCTGACCTTCCTGCCTCTCCCTTTTAAGGACACTTGTGATACTTCAGGATAATACACCCATCTCAAGATCCTTAATGTAGTGACACCTGCCAAGTCCCTTTCCACATGTAAGGCAGCAGATTCACAGGCTTCAGGAATTAGGACATGGACATCCTTTAGGAAGGTGAGTATTATTCTGTCTATCACAAATAAAAAGTGGACAAAAGGACTAGCCAACAGAGAGGGATGAAGAATCAAACAGGAAACATCTAAAAACAAGTAAGTCTTTTCTTCCTCCTCTAGTCTTCTAATCTCACTCTAGCAAACTCTATTGGTAGAGTTGGAATCATTTGTCAAACAAAGAACTTTTTTGATCGATTCCCAGTCATAAACTCATTATTAAGCAGAGAATGGACACATGATGAAAAACAATAGCTTAATAAATATCATTGTGATCTGAATGTTCACATCTCCCCAAAGTTCCTATTTTGAAACTGAATACTCAATGTGATTGTATTAGGAGGTGGGACTTTCGGGAGGCAATTAGGTCCTGAGGGTGGAGCACTCCTGAATGGGAATAGTGCTTTTACAAGGGCTGAAGAAATCAGAGTTCTTACTTTCCACGCTGTAAGGACATAGAAAGAAGGCATTGTCCATAAGTAGGGTCGCACCAGGCGAGAATCTGCAGGCACCTTGATCTTGTAATTCTTAGCCTCCAAAATTGTGAAAAATAAATATTTGTTGTTTATAAGCCACCCACCCAGTTTATGGTATTTTGTTAAAGCAACTCAAACTGAGGCAGTTAATGTAATTTGGCATTACTGAGAACTAAGGATACAAACACACACACACAACCTTCAAAAGATATAAATTTTATCAGAGAAACTAGAAAAGTACAAAAACAATTGCAGCAACAGATACATTAGATAAATAATACAATAAAGCATATAAAAATGGGAGGCGGGAAGAGATAAATTGACCCAAATCAATGGGAAGAAATTGTACTGTGGAAGAAGCAATAATGTCTTTTCCCTGGTCTTTGGTAGAAAATAGGAATATTTTTAAATTATTATTATTTTTAAAATTTTGTTGCGTATAATTTGAATATTTCCAAATTTTGTTATTTTGAGTTATATTACCAATAATAAATGTTTTTTTCAAAACAATTGGTAATATGAAATAAGCTTGATACTTATTGTAAATTTATGGGATAAAGCTGAATCTATAAAATTGGCATTAAATATTTTAAAGATAAAATTTAGAAAGTCAATTACTAAAGTTGATAATTCCCTGGAGATATAAGTATGAGAAAACAGATATTTTTATTATATCGAAGTATGACATTGCTCATACAAACAAGCATGACAAATATCAATAGCTGATGAAAATAACTAGGAATTTTCATGTTTAAAGTTTTACATGTTTTTAACTTTCATATGTACATTGTTTTCATGTATTCGTATAGCTTATGTGTGATTAATATGTATGTTTCCAAAGTCTACATTTTAATAATAAATAGCAATTAAAATAAAATTATATAAAATCAAATTTCTTTTTTGTCTACGTAATTCAAGGGTTAAAAACAATAATAGTTATTTGCTGTGAATCTGTCTTTTAATATGCATGCTATCTGAATGATATATTCCTATGTGCTTATTGTATACATTTCAAACAAAATAAACAATATATGTGATAATAGTTTTTACTTTTATTTCCCTAAAGTTAAATACCTGCAATTCACATTCAAAATAATGACTTAAATATTAGATAATAGTCATTTTTCTGATTAGTTGATATATATATGTATATAAAATATATACATATATATATATATA
>NW_016803100.1:103911-132567 GCF_001698545.2 Rhinopithecus bieti
AAAAAAAAAAAAGATCTTTGAACTAAATTACTAGACTAGAGATGCTATTAGCTAACATTACTGGTTTGAGATCTTTAAAGGAAAGATTTCAACATTTAAGTATTAAAGATCACATTTCCTTAAGAATTTTGCTGATCTGTATATTAAATAGACTTATTCAGATGAAGAAATATTCTTATCTCCATTTCCTCAAAACATTTAATGCCAATGAATGTTTAATTTTACCCAAATATTATTCTACTTTTAGTGAAATAGCTATGATTATTTTATTCTTTGTTTGAAAATATGAATTTCATTAATTTATTTTTAAAATAGTAAATATTTCTTATTTTTATTCTTTTGTTTTACAAATGAGATGTAATAATGTATACCATAGTGTTTATCAGTAGGCTATTATGGAAAAATGTAAAAGTAGAGCTAGCATAAAGTGAAAAGTATAGCACAAATACCAAACTTATACCTTGAAACTCTAAAATTTCATTACTCATTTATATGATAATTTAATTTCCTATTTTTAAAATTTATATATCTTATATATATATAATGTTTGTGAAGTGTATTGAACATTAATTTCCTAAATTACAGATAATAGAGAAAACTACATCTGCTCTGGGGTTTAGTCTATGAAATTTTTCACAATATTATTTTAATAAATTGCTTTTATTGCAAAGAAAATTTTGTTGGATGTGATCTCTCTGGAAAAGAGCATGGGATATCTACTGTGTAACCAAAATATTATATTACCATTAAAGAACAAAATAGATTTATACATAATAGGCTCATTAAAATATCCTAATTATTGGCATTATTTTGTTTTTACACATTTATTTCACAAACCAGGCATAAAATAAATGATAATTTTGAAATAAAATAGAGTTCAGCCTCATAAAATATGACTGTGTCTGAAGGTTCTATCAAATCTCTCAAGGGAAAAATCCAATCTACTAAAAATCGGTATCCAATAATTTAATGTTGCACTCCAAATATTTTATTGGAACATGATATTGTTAGCGTGCAAGCTGTTGTGCTGACATTTGATTACATTTTTAAATGGCTGAGAAACTAAACATGACAGGATTTACTTTCCAGTTTGTTTTCTACACCCAAGGTCATCTAAGCTTTTGTGGCATACCAGAAAGAATGTTTATGTAACACCAGCATGTATTACTAAATGAAATCTTAGAGTGTAACATATTATTTATCTTATTAAATGTCATGTCATTTATTTTGTTTAAATATCATATTACAACCTAAAAAATACAGTGGTTGTTTGTGTTTTGGAGATTAATATATCCAAATATAAAAGTGTTATAGCTTGATATATAAAAACACTAAGGAAATACATATGCATATATAGTCAGACAAATTGAGGTTATAAATATTTGTCTAAGTGGAACCTAATTAAACTGAAGAGCTTCTGCATAACAAGAGAAATAACCAATAGAGTAAACAGACAACCTCCAGAATGGGAGAAGATATCTGTGAACTGCATCTGACAAAGGCCTAATATCTAGAATCTATAGAGAACTTAAAAAATCAACAAGCAAGGAAAAAATAACCCCATTAAAAATGGGCAAAGATCATGAACAGATATTTCTCTGAAAAAGACATACAAGCAGACAAGAAATGTGAAAAAATGCCTAGCATCACTAGTCATCAGAGAAATGCAAATCAAAACCACAGTAAGATACCATCTCATGTCTATGAGAATGGCTGTTACTAAAAAGTCAAAAAACAACAGATGTTGGTGAGGCTGCAGAGAAAAGAGAATGCTTATATATTGTTGCTGAGAATGAAAAATTAGTCCTGCCACTGTGGAAAGCAGCTTGGAAATTCTCAAAGAACTGAAAACCAAGCTATCTTTCAATCCAGGAATCCCATTATTTGGTATATACCCAAATGAATATAAAGCATTCTGCCAAAAAGACCCATGTTCTTGTATATTTGTGGCAGGACTATTCACAGTAGCACAGATATGGAATCAATCCAAGTGCCTACCAATGGTAGAGTGGATAAGGAAAATGTGGTACATATACACTGTGGAATACTATGCAGCCACAAAGAAAAATTAAATCACATCCTTTGCAGCAACTTGTATGCAGTTGGAGGCCATAATCCCAAGTCAATTAAGACAGAAAGAAAACCAAATACCACATGGTCTCACTAATAAGTGAGAGCTAAATTTTGAGCACACATGGACATAAACTTGGGAACAATAGATACTGGGGTCTAGTCAAGAGGGTAGGGAGGAGGTGTGGATTGAAAAGCTACCTAACAGGCTCTATACTCAGTACCTGGGTGATAGGATCCACATACCAAACTCCAGAATTATACAATATTCCCATGTATAAAAGCCTACACATGTAGTCCCTGCATCTAAAATAAATTTTGAAATCAACTAAATAAATATTTGCCTGTGCATATGTAGGTATAACTGTATATTCATATGAAATGGGTCTACATCTTTTAATATTTAATTTTTAAAAAAGGACAGAATAAAATTTTCCTAAAAGATATATGGTAATTATTAATTCAAAATGTATCCATATATGTATACTTCTATTAACCTCTCGATTTGCACTCAAATGACTATGCATTTTAGTAATATGAAGCAAATAGTAATATCTCCCAACAAAAAATATGATACAAAAAAGCTAAATTAACACTTGTAAAAGAAAATGTGGGTATTCAAAACACATATTAATGTTCTCAAATGTAAGAACATATGAATGTTCTTACTTTAAAAGAACATTTATCCTGAACTTTCTGATCATGAAACTTTCCAGGTATGCTGATATATTCAATTTTATTTTAATTTTGACATATACATTTACTATAAAATTTATATTGCTATCATCATTAGCTTTCTTTCTTCTTTTTTTCTTTAGAGATAGAATATTTCTGTTGCTCAGGCTGGAGTGCAGTGGTGCAATCATGGCTCACTGTAACCTCAAACTCCTGGGCTCAAGTGATACTTCCACCTCTGCCTCCCAAGGGGCAAACCACTTCAGGTACAAACCACCATGCTCAGCTAGTTTTGTTTTGTTTTGGTTTTTGGTAGAGACAGAGTTCCCCAGAAACCCTATGTTCCCCAGCATACTCTCGAACTCCTGACCTCAAAGGATTCTCCCATCTTGACCTCCCAAAGGGGTGAGATTACAAGCACAAACCATGAGCCACCACACCCAGCCTATTATTTATATTCTATAACTATGTTGTAGTGTGCTCAATTAAAATTATATATATAAATAAGGTATCTATATCTGATTCTCCATGACTTTTAGGATAGATTATTATGTTTGTTTTAGTTTCCATAATATGCCATTAGGCATATCATCTGAAACATAGAGACACTAGAAAAACCTGTCAGGCACGCAAAATTGGGTTTATGGAAATTACTGCAGCAAAGGAAAATAGCACCTTGACAGTTTTAAGTTTCCCAAATGTTGTAAATTAAGAAAGCAAATTTATTGAATTTTGTAATCTGAGAATGACTGATTAAGGGAGGCCTTTCAAGTAGGAGTTTAGGATTAAGTAAATATAATTTATGAATGATAAGATAAGGGTCTCAATGAGAATGTTGATGACTAAATTGTCATGATAGGAGAACTGCTTGACCAGATGAACAAATTCTGGCCTGCATAAATTTGTTTGCAAGAATTTCCAGAAGTGAACAGTAAACTTATTTGTTGATTTGGTGTGTCATCTTCTGGGCAAGAATATCCCAGAGGGCACAGTTAAATTATCTTGACCCAGGTGGTCTCATTCTCAGTTTCAGCAGTTGACTTATGTTAAAGCAGATGTTCACAGTTCTTATAATTTTGTTCAGTGACATAGGTTAAAATAAAATCTCCAGATATATTTTCCCTACAGAGATAAACTGAATTTCTATTAGGTATGTATAACAATTGAAATATATGTTCATGATATAACAAAGGAGTAGGAAGTGGAAAAGCTATCAGAAGGGCACCAAAAGGTCTGGAAACCCTAGTTCAAGTACAAAATCTAAGAAAAAACATTAGCAAATTCTTACATTCTTTTTTCAGAATCTCTTTGTGTTGACTGTGCTCTCTATATAATCTTCAAACCAAGGTGTTTTAAGATTCACTGTCACAAGATCAACAAAATTGACAGACGGCTAGCAGCTAATAAAGAGAAAAAGAGAGAGGAAACAAATAGATGCACTAAAAATGATAAAGGGATACACCACCGACCCACAGAAATACAAACTACCATCAGAGAATACTATAAACACCTCTATGCAAATAAACCAGAAAATCTAGAAGAAATGATAATTTCCTGGACACTTTACACTCTCCAGACTAAACCAGGAAGAAGTCGAATCCTGAATACACCATAGCAGCTCTGAAATTTCATCAAAATAATAGCCTACCAACCAAAAAAGTCCAGGACCAGATGGATTCACAGCTGATTCTACCCAAGAGGTACAGGAGGAGCTGTACATTCCTTCTGAAACTATCCAATCAATTGAAAAAGAGGAATCCTCCCTAACTCATTTTATGAGGCCACATCATCCCCTGAACCAAAGCCTGGCCAGAGACACAACAAAAAAAGAGAATTTTAACACAATATCCCTGATAAACACCGATGCAAAAATCCTCAATAAAATACTGGCAAACCAGATTCAGGAGCAACATCAAAAGCTATCCCCATGATCAAGTGGGCTTCCATCCCTGGGAATGCAGGCTGGTTCAACATTCACAAATCAATAAACCGTAATCCAGCATAGAACAGAAACCAAGACAAGAACCCATGATTATCTCAAATGATGCAGAAAGGCTTTTGCAAATTCAACTGCCCTTCATGCAAAAAACGCTCAATAAATTCGGTATTGATGGAACGTACCTCAAATAATAAGACTATTTATGACAAACCCACAGCTAATATCATTACCTGAATGGGCAAAAACTGGAAAAATTCCTTTGAAAACTGGCACAAGACAGGGATGCCCTCTCTCACCACTCCTTATTCAACACAGTGTTGGAAGTTCTGGCTAGGGCAATCAGGCAAGAGAAAGAAATCAAGGGTATTCAGTTAGGAAAAGAAGAAGTCAAATTGTCCCCTGTTTGCAGATGACATGATTGGGTATATTTAGAAAACCCATTGTCTCAGCCAAAAATCTCCTAAGCTGATAGCAACTTCAGCAAAGTCTCAGGATTACAAAATAATGTGCAAAAATCACAAGAATTCTTATACACCAGTAACAGACAGGAGCCAAATGTCAGGAATGAAATTCCATTCACAATTGCTTCAAAGGAAATAAAATACCTAGTAAGCCAACTTACAGGGATGTCAGGACCTCCTTCAAGGAGACTACAAACCCTGCTCAGTGAAATAAAAGAGGGCACAAACAAATGGAAGAACATACATGGCTCATGGATAGAAGAATCAATATCGTGAAAATGGTCCCATACTGCCCAAGGTTATTTATAGATTCAACGCCATCCCATCAAGCTACCAATGGAGTTTCTTCACAGAATTGGAAAAAAACCTGCTTTAAGTTCATATGAATCCAAAAAGAGCCGCATTGCCAGACAATCCTAAGTCAAAAGACAAAGCTGGAGGCGTCACGCTACCCGACTTCAACTATATTAAAAGCTACAGTAACCAAAACAGATGGTACTGGTACCAAACAGAGATATAGACCAATGGAACAGACCAGCGTCCTCAGAAATCAATACCACACTCTACCGCCAATCTGATCCTTTGACAAACCTGAGAGAAACAAGAAATGGGAAAGGATTCCTATTTGATAAATGGTGCTGGAAAAATGGCTAGCCATAAGTAGAAAGCTGAAACTGGATACTTTCCTTACCCTTATACAAAGTTATTCAAGATGGACTAGAGACTTAAATTTAGACTTAATACCATAAAAAACCCTAGAAGAAATCTGGTAGTACCATTCAGGCATAGGCATGGGCAAGGACTTCATGTCTAAAACACAAAAAAGCAGCGGCAGCAAAAGCCAAAATTGAAAAAAGGGGATCTAATTAAACTAAAGAGCATTCTGGCACAGGCAAAGGAAACTACCATCAGAGTGAACAGGCAACCTACAGAATGGGAAGAAAATTTCTGGCAGTCTAGCTCATCTGACAAAGGCTAATATCCAGAACCTACCAAAGGAACTCAACAAATTGACAGAAAAAAAACAACAACCCCATCAAAAATGGGCAAAGGATATGAACCAGACATTTCTCAAGAAGCACATTCATAGAGCCAAACAGACACATGAAAAAATGCTCATCATCACTCGCCATCAGAGAAATGCAAATCAGAACCACAATGAGATACCATCTCACACCAGTTAGAATGGCAATCATTAAAAGTCCAGGAAACAACAGGTGTGGAGAGGATGTGGAGAAATAGGACACTTTAAACACTGGTGTGGGATTGTAAACTAGTTCAACCATTATGGAAAACAGTATGGGGATTCCTCAAGGATCTAGAATAGATGTACTCATATGACAGACATCCCACTAATGGGTATATACCCAAAGGGTTATAAATCATGCTGCTATAAAGACACATGCACACGTATGTTTATTGCGGCACTATTTCACAATAGCAAAGACTTGGAATCAAACCCAAATGTCCCATCTGTGACAGACTGGATTAAGAAAGATGTGGCACGATATTCCCCATGGAATACTAGCAGCATAAAAATGATGAGTTTGCGTCCTTTGTAGGTGACATGGATGCAGCTGGAAACCATCATTGTCTAGAAAACTATCACAAAGAACAGAAACCAAACACCGCATGTTCTCACTCAGGTGGGAACTGAAACAATGAGATTCACTTGGACTCGGGAAGGGAACATCACACCACCGGGCTATCATGGGGAGGGGGGAGGGGAATGGGATTGCACTGGGAGTTATACCTGACATAAATGATGAATGATGGGTGCTGGACCGGTTTGAATGGGTGGCGCACACCAACATGGCCACAGTATACATATGTAACAAACCTGCACGTTATGCCACATGTACCTAGAACTTAAAGTATTAAAAAAAAAAAAAAGAAAAGATTCACTGTCTTCTTGTAGGCATGCTGAGATGGAATAAAGTGGGTAATGCACATGCCTGCTGGTGAAGATCTCTCAGGTCTGTTATAGCTTTAATCTTTGCCCTTTCACAGTATATAATTACTATTATAGTTTCACTGGGTTTCTCTATTAATCACATTATATGTCTAGTTGCCATATTCAGTTACTATTCTTCATTCTTTATATAATTTGACCTATTTGTGGATAAAACATTGGTGAATATAATATCCTTAGTTAAAGTGTTTTAATGTTTGTTTCCATGAGACAATCTTTTGGCTTTCAAACAAGTGGATAAAGAAAATGTTGCATATATACAACACGGAATACTACTCAGCCATAAAAAGGAATGAAATAGTAGGATTTGCAGCAAACTGGATGGAATTGGAGGCTATTATTCTAAGTGAAGTGACTCAGGAACAAAAATAAATATATTGTATGTTCTCACTTATATATGGGAGCTAAGCTATGAGGATGCAAATGCATAAGAATGATATAATATACTTTGGTGACTCGGAGGGCAGGGTGAGAGGGAGAAGGATAAAAGACTATACACTGGGTACAGTGTACTCTGCTTTTGTGACAGGTGCACCAAAATCTTAGAACTCACCACTAAAGACCTTTGTCCACATGTTGGAAGTAGCAATTCATTTCAGGTCAATGATTGTTTATCAGATATCAATTTTATCTACATCTCAACAGCATTTGAAAGCTAGCTATCATTTTTTTATGAATAATTATTCAATAAATACATAGGAAAAGGTTTTGGAGATATGCATCCATTTGAAAAAAAATCGTGGATGAAACTCATATCCTAGAAATGTTGGAAAAAAGAAAAGATATGAATGCATAAAATATATGCAGATTCTAGTCTATTTTATCATTTATTACTTTTGAATATACACAAGTCCATTATAAAATGTTAACAACTATCAAAACTTATGCACATGAATACTTACAGACCGTGCATGTCACCATTCCCCGTCTGGAGAAATATCAACAAGTGTAAAGATGCGATACTAAATTAAAACCGCATAAAATTAACTATATTACATACTGAACTACTTCAAAAATTTTGTAGCCACCTCTTATTGCAAGTGGATGGTGATTGTCTCCATCTGAGCAGTCCATCTCTCCAGTAAATTGTGTATCAGTAAAAAGTGATCTTTTATGGTCCTTACATATTTTATCATGTTTAGTGCAATATGGCAATCCTTGAAAATGCTATAAGACCATAAAATTGTCACGACCATGCTGGAAATGCTCTCAAGAAGCAGAGAAAAGTCATGGTATTCCAAGAAAGTTGAACTGCTTGATGTGTATCATAGCTTTAGGTCTATAGCTGCAGTTATCCAAATTTTAAGATAAGTGAATCCTGAGTAAGGACCATTGTGAACACAGAAAAAGGAAATTCATGAAGCCAAAGCTGCATCCACACAAGAAGGCAAAAAACCTTGCACTTCTTGTAAAATACCTTTTATCTTGTATTAAAAATACAACTTTTATGTAGTTGTAACATTGCTATAAGTAAAGCATACCTATAGATTCTAATATGATTTGAGCAAAAGCAAAAAGAAGGTGAAAGATCTAATGCTGGAATATGTAATGTCTGTAAAAGATGGTTAATAATTTTAAAAATAGATTTAGATTAAGAATATTTCAAGATAACAAAAGAATCAGCATCTGTCCAGCAAGAGACAGCAGACAAGTTCCCAGATGTTGATAAGAAAATCATTGAGGAAATAGAATATTTGCTTGAAGAAATTTTTAGTGTAGATTAAAGTGCCCTATCTTGGAGTAAAAAATGTTACAAATGGCATTTATTGGTCTAGAAAGAGAAGCAATTACCAGGCTTCAAAGCAGGAAAAGATAGGCTAATTCAACAGTTTTGTGCAAATGCAGATGGGTTTATGATCAGGACTGCCCTTATGTATAAAGCTGCTAATCCCTAAGTCTTGAAGGGCAAAGATAAACACTAGGTTAGAGTCAATAATCCCAGTCAGAACTTGAGTTCCCAAAAGTTGCCATTCTTTGGGTTGTACAACAATAAGTCCTGGACAGTGAGAACGTTTTTTTTTTTTTTTTTTTCTGAATTGGTTCTATCAATGCCTTCTCCCTGAAGTCAAGTAGTGCCTTGCCAGTAACAGGCTGCCTTTTAAAATTATTTTAATATTGGCCAATGCTCCTAACCACCCAACACTCCATGAGTTCAACATTGAAGGTGTTGAACAATCTGCTTGTCCCCAAATACAGCAACACCATTTCAGCTTGTAGATCAGGAAGTCATGAGGATCTTTAAGGCTTATTGCACTCGGTACTCTTATGGAAAGTATTGTCAACACTATAGAAGAGAACGTCAATAGAGAAAAGTGTGAAAGTCTGGAAAAATTATACCATTGAAGATGCTGTGATTGCTACAGAAAAAAAGCTTTGAAACACATCAAGACCAAAACAATAAAAAATTTCTATTGGAGAAAACTGTGTCCTGATGTTGTATACGGCATTGCAGAATTTGTGACAGAGTCAATCAAGGATATTATACAAGAGTCTGTGGAGTAGATGGATCAAGATGGTGGAATAGAAGGCTTCACCAATAGTTCTCCCTGCAAGGGCAACAATGTAACAACAATCTACACACAATAAATTACCTTCATAAGAACCGAGAATCAGGTGAGCACTCACAGTACGAAAGAAAGAGGCATAGAAGAGGTAGCAAAAACAGTATTGAATCTCTGATCCCACCTTTTACCCACTGGCAGTAGCTGCATGGTGCAGAGAGCATTTCTGGGTGCTGGGTAGGGAGACAGCAGCAGTTGTGAGGCATTGAAATCAGTGCTGTCCTGTTACAACAGAAAGGAAAATCAAGCCAAACTCAACCAATGCCTGCCCACAGAGGAAACATTTACACCAGCCTTAGCCAGGGGAGAATCACTAATTCCACCAATCAGAGCTTGAGTTCCCACAAGCCTCGCTACTGTGGGCTACAGTGCTCTGGGGCTTTAAATAAATTTGTAAGGTGGTCTAGGCCACAGGGACTGCAGACCCTAGATAAATCTTACTGCTGAACTCGGCCCAGAGCCAGGAGACTGGGGGTACACAACTTACTGAGACACCAACTGGGATGCCTAAGGGAGTGCAGGCATCACCCTCCCCTAACCCGAGGATGCACAACTTGCAGCTCAACAAGAGATCCCTAATTGTACTTGAGAAGAGGAGAGGAAAGAGTAGGGAGAACTTTGTCTTGCATCCAAGATAACAGCTCAGTCACAGCAGGATAGGATACTTGTCAGAGCCACAAGACCCCTTTTCCAGGCCCTAATTTCCAGATGACATTTGTAGACACACCCTGGACCAGAAGGAAACCTGCTTCCTTAAAGGGAAGGGTCCAGTGTTGAAAGCATTAGCCAATTGCTAAATGAAGAGCCCTTAAGCCCTGAATAACCAGCAGCAATACCCAGTTGAAGACTTTGGGTGAGACTCTGAGATTTGCTGGCTTCAGGTGAGACTCAGCACATTCCTGGCTACAGTGGCTATGAGTTGAGACTCTTTCTTCCTGACAAAAGCAGAGAAAAATGTAAAGGGGACTTTGGTTTGCACATAGTACCAGCTCAGCCACACAGAGTTAGAGTGTCAAGCAGGCTCTTAGGGTTGCCCTGATGCCAGGACTTGGTTCTTGGACACCATTTCTGAACCTGCCCTTGCTCAGAGGGGAGCCCACTGCACTGAAGGGTGAGTTCCAGGCCAGGGAGCATTCATGGCAAGCTGACTAAAGAGCCCTTGGGCCTTCAGGGAACATCAACAGTCATCTGTAAGAACTCCCCTTAGGGCTGTGATGGAAGTGGCCTCAGGGAGAGGCTCCTCTGCCTTTGGAAAGGGGAGGGAAGAGTGAGAAGGACTGCATATTGTGGCTTGAGTGCCAGCTCAGCTGCAATACAACAAAATGCCAAGTAGACTTCTAAGGTTTTGACTTTAGTCTTTGGCTCCTGTGGTACCTCTGGATCTGCCAGGGTCCTGGGGAAACTCACTGTCCTGAAGAGAAGTACAAAGGCCTGATTGGCTTTGCCACCTGATGATTGTTGAGCCCCAGAGCCTTGAGTGAACATAGGCCGTACCAAGCAGTGGTTATGGCAAGCTTTGGGCAAGATCCAGTGCTGTGCTGGCTTCAGGTCTGACGCAGTGCTATCATAGTAGTGGTGGCTACAGGGTTACTTGTGTCACTCCACCTCCAGCTTCAGGTAGATCAGAACAGAGAGAGAGACATCATTTTTTGGTAGAAAGAAAGGAAGAGAACAAGAGTCTCTGTCTGGTAATCCAGAAGACTTTCTAAGATCTTGTCCAAGAACATTAAGGCAGTACCTCTATGGGTCTGCAAGAACCACAGCAATACTGCACTTGGGATATCCCCTAAACCAGGTATAGCTTAAATCACAACACTCAAGTCCTTTTGAATATCTGGAAAGCCTTCCAAGAAGGATGGGTACAAAAAAGCTCAGACTGCAAAGACTACAGTAAATACCTAACTCTTCAAGGCCCAGACACAGATGAACATCTATAAGTATCAAGATAATCTAGGTCAACTGTATGGTTAATTTCCCCAGAGCATCCAGAGCAGAAGTTATGCCCAAGTTCCAACAGCTTTTGCTAAATGACTAGCTCCAATAGTGATTCATAGTAGATGCTTCAAAAATATGTTTATCTACCCTCCATTTCTTATTCCTTTGCCAATATCTAGCAAAATTTAAAGTATTTTAAAATGTTATAATAAAGAACATTATTCATTTGAAAAAAACAAATTAATTAAAGAATATTACAGATGCCTGAGCCTGAAAAAGACCAAAGGAATAATATAGGTTTGTTTGTTTGTTTGTATTTTTGAAAAAGTGAATACATTCTAGTTGGGGTAAAACCCTTACTTCAACTTGACAAAATAAAACCTGTGTACAGTATAAAAAAGTAGGATCTTTCTGATTGCATCCATATCTTTTCTGTGGTAGAATTTCATTCCAGAAATATTGGGAAATCACAAATACCCTCCAGAACCAAGTATTTTCAACAGAATTACAGCAATAATAAATAGAAGCTGGCAGAGAGGGTTTCTTTTCTCTTAATAGTGATTAGATAAGCAGATTATCTAAAGAATTCCATTGTAAGTAAATCTGAGTCATATCAAGATAAAAAAAATTCAAAACAATAATATAAACTCACTTTTTATATGTTAGTGAGTTTTGTCCTTTCTTGCATAAATGTAAGACAAAGTCACAGTCGACTTGAAATGGTAATTTTATTTTTCATCTCTCAATGTCATATGTTGTAAGCTTTCCTAAATGACATTTAAACCTGACTCAGTCATCTAAACAGTAAAACCTATTTATGTTCTGCTCAGTTAGTAACTATATCACTTATGTAGAAAGAAAACAAAAACCAATTTCACAATATATTAGGATTTTTTAAATAACCAATATTTACACATCCATATTTATCTTCTTATTGCAATATCATTTCATTTATCATCATTCCAAAACCTTCATGCTTACAAAAATGTATGAAGAATGCAAGAAAATTATTGATTTACACTAACATCTATTTTCAGGTTGGTACTAGAATATTAAATTTTCTTTTTTAATTACAGAAGATAAAATAAATTTACCTTTTTCCTTAGTTGTATCTTTGCAGTAAAACCAACCAATTGGTTGATGAAATTTAATACGTCTATTTTTTGGGCAAACTAACTTTAAGTTTTATAAATGATTGATCAGTAACTTTTACATATCTAACAGCTGGGGTTCACCCCTTAGTAAGCCTTCAGGAATGATATGAGGAGATTGACTTCCAAAAGCAACTTTATAAGACTATTCCTTCTGCACAATTCTGAGTAATATATTACTAGGAAGAGTACGGCAATTTTCTCTCTCCCATTTAGACCTCAAATTTGATGTTATACTTTCAGACATTTACCTTGTCTAATACCTTGTATTTTCATTGTCTAACATAGTGTCTTATCACTAGTAAAATACAAAGAATTATGTCATAATCATTTAATTATAAAATGTGAAGCTTTTTTTTCTATGCAGTGTCTTTTAGTGTAGCAAAGAAATAGAGTTCATTTAACACAGAAAACTTCTTGCCTAGAAAACACCTTTTTTGTTGTTATGTGGTTTCTGTATTCCAATTTTCAATAACTCTCAGAAGCAATTGCTTTTTATTTGATGTAGTTATTAATACATTTTCTTGATTCCATCTCAGGCCAAGACAACTTTTCTGCTATATTCTAATCTACAGAGGTTGTGAAACATAACATAAACTATCACAATGGTGCACTGCATTATTGATATAATGCTGAATAGACCAGATGGACAAAATGTAACAAATGTATTAGATGGCTTTGAGGACTATTATTTTAAAGTAAATAATTGAATACAATACATTTGTTAAAAACTTTATTCAAAGAATTAAACTATCAGAAAGGGGTGAACAGGCTAACACAAACATAACACCAGCAGAAGCAGCTGCCACAGTTAGAACTCTAGGAAAAATGGAGGGAGGAATAGAATCTTGGAGGGAGGAATAGAATCTTGGAGGGAAGGTGCTGGAATCTGGACCCTCTAAAGGTAATACTGTGCCAGTATTTCATCAGCTTTTAGAATGTGTTTGAGCTATAGGTTGCTAGGATGCAAAAATCTCTGAAGGAGCATGGTAGTCGATTTTGGGAGTGTTAATAGAAGATAAAGATTAGAATGAATACAGTTGTCATATGAAATATTCAAACAATCAACATGATTTTGCAATAACATCAAAGAATATAATCAGTTCCCTTCCTTCCTAAATACACTGTAAATTCCCTCTACTGGTCCTTATTTATTAAAGCTAATAGTGAGTCTACTGACACAAAAGAAATGAAGAAATGTAGTTTGCAGTTTCAGCAGCAATGTCTCTAAGCAGAATACAAACAGTAGGTTTGACAAGAAGAGACACAAACATAATGATTGGTACCTAATTGAAAAATGGATTACTGACTTTTGACTTCTGGTAATAGTGAAGTAAGACCCTAAAGGGATATTATCCTCATAAAACAAGCATACAATCTGGACAATATGTAAACATCAATCACCTAAAGTAACAGGAGAGTGAGCCAGAACTGATAGACTCTTGTAGTGAGTAGACACTGAAAAAACATGAGGAGGGAACTACAAGTCCTCATTTTTTTTTGCGGCTTTTCACCTTGCGTAAGTGCCCTTCACAGGACACCGGTGACAAAATAGTGGAGTCAGTGGTCAAAAACAATTTTTCTGGCCAAGGAAAAAATACACAGAAGTTGGATATCTATGAACATGAAACATAATGGAAAAATTCCAGGGAGCCAGAAAAGATTATTTCCAAATTTTGTCAATTGTATCCACATTTCTGACTGAACCTGATTCATACGGATGTGCAGTATACTCAAAGCAGTGTATTACTCCCTTTTCATGCTGCTGATA
This sequence comes from Rhinopithecus bieti, assembly GCF_001698545.2. NCBI lineage: Eukaryota > Metazoa > Chordata > Mammalia > Primates > Cercopithecidae > Rhinopithecus > Rhinopithecus bieti. The sequence goes on from NW_016803100.1 coordinate 118,447, forward strand.
AAGACATACCTGATAGAACAAAAAGAGGTTTAATGGATTTGCAGTTTCATATGGTTGGGAAGGTTCCCCAAGCATGGGAGAAGGCAAGGAAGAGTAGCAGGCCATGTCTCACGTGGATGGTAGCAGGCAAAGAGATAGCTTGTGCTGGGAAACTCCCATATTTAAAGCCATCAGATCTCCTGAGACTTATTCACTATCATGAGAGCAGCATGGGAAAGACTTACCCCCATGATTCAATTACCTTTCAATGGGTCCCTCCCACAGCACATGGGAATTCAAAATGAGATTTAGGTGGAGACACAGCCAAATCATATCAAGCAGCTATAATAAATACAAAATTTTCAGAAATATGAATGAAACTACTACCCAGAAAAAGAAGTTTTGGTTAATGTACAGTTAAAATAACTGCCTGATAAAACAAAAGTGAACGTTTCTCAAAAGAATAAGAATAGAATATAAAATCTTCATAATGTAACATTCATAATGTTAAGGAAATAATCTCAAATTAACTAACACAAAAAACTAAGAAAATAAAACATATTTGTGAAAGAAATAAAAATGTTAATCGAGAACAATTGTGACAGGAACCCAGTGTTGAATTCGGCAACAACAGAATTTTAAAGTGGCTTTAATACTACATTCAAATAAATAAAACGATGTATTAATGCAATGAAATTCTGTGTGTGTGTTGGAATTAACACAAAAGAATAAAAATTGTTAAAAAATTAGAAATTCTAAATGTGAACTAATTGAAATAAGATAATTACAAGATGAACTTAAAACTAAATAGAGATTATATGGGAAGGAGTAGATGAACTTGAAGATGTATCAATAAAAATAATTCAATCTGAAGAACAGAGGGAAACAAGAGTAAAACAGATGAGCCAATACACAGGGACCTATACAATTATGCCAAAAGACTAAAAATTGGAATGTCCGGAGAGGAAGGATGGATAGAAAGAGAAAGACACATTTGAAGAAACAATAACTAACAGCGTAAAAAATGTGATGAAAACAAAATCTAACTGGCACAAGATACGCTAAATACCAAATGGCATAAATACAAAAAAAACCTACGCAGAGATAAAACATACTCAAATTGTTGACATCAGAAACACTAAAAGCAATGAAAATGTTCAAAAACATCCTTAAAATGCTTAAAGGAGAAACAAAATAATATAAAAAACAATAAACAGGAAATAGGAAAAATAAACCTAACCAGTAACTCTGTGTCTAGTATAAATATTCATCAAAAATAATAATGAAATAAAGACACTTTGATGTAAAAAAAAAGGAAGAAAATTCTACAGTCGAGACCAGTTAAAGGAAATTCTTCAAGCTGTAGGAAAGTAATGACAGAAATGTATTTATTCAGAATAAGATATTGAATATCATAATATTAACTATATAGGTAAGCAAGTAAAGATTTATTTTCTTTGTACTGTTATACATTTAATTACCTTATACCACAAATAATATATAAGCATATTTCAATATGCTTATGGGCCCTACTTCTCTATGCAACTTTGAGACTTGGTGCTCTGTGTCCCACCCACTCCAGCTCTAGCGGTGCCTAAGGCGACCAATGTACAGTTTGGGCTGTTGCTTCAGAGGGTGCAAACTGCAAGCCTTGTTGGCTTCCACGTGGTATTGGGCCTCAGATTCACTGAAGACAAGACTTCAGTTTTGGGAACCTCTACCTAGATTTCAGAGGATGTATGAAATGCCTGGATGTCTATGTAGAAGTCTGTTGCAGGGGCAAAACTCTCACGGACAACTTCTGCTAGGGCAGTGCATAGGGGAAATGTGGAGTCAGAGACCTCTCACAGAGTCCCCACTGGAGAACTGGCACTGCTTAGTGATGCTGTGAGAAGAGGGCCATCTTTCAGACCCCAGAAAGGAAGATCCACTAACAGCTTGCACTATGCAGCCGGAAAAGCCACAGGCACTCAACGCCAGCCCATGAAAGCAGCCATGGGGGCAGTACCTGGCAAAGCCACAGGGGTGGAGCTGCGCAAGTCTTTGAGTGCCCACCTCTTGCATCAGCATGCCTTGGATGTCAGACATGGACTTAAATGAGATTTTGGAGTTTTAAGATCTAATGACTGCCGGGCTGAGTTTCAGACTTACATGGGGCCTGTGGCCTCTTTGTTTTAGCCAATTTCTCCCTTTTGGAATGGAAGCATTTACCCACTGACTGTACCCCTATTGTATCTTGGAAGTAACTAACTTGCTTTTGAATTTACAGGTTCATAGATGGAAGGGACTTGCCTTGACTGAGTCCTTGTACTTGGACTTTTGAATTATAGCTCGAATGAGTTAAGATTTTGCGGGATTGTTGGAAAAACATGATTGGTTTTGAAATGTGAAAAGGACATGAGATTTGTGAAGGGCTAGTGGTGGAATGGTATAACTTGGCTCTGTGTTCCCACCCAAATCTCATCTTGAATTGTAACACTCATATCCCTGTTGAGGAAGAGACTTGGTGGGAGATGATTGGATCACAGGAGTGGTTTCCCCAATGCTTTTCTTATGAGAGTGAGAGAGTTCTCACAAGATCTGATGGTTTTAACAGTGGAAGTTTCCACTGAGCTCTCTCTCTCTCCCGCCACCTTGTGAAGAAGGTTCTTGCTTCCCTTTCACCTTCCAACATGATTGTAAGTTTCCTGAGGCCTCTCCTGCCATGCATAACTGTGAGTCAATTAAAACTCTTTTGCTTATAAATTATCCAGTCTCAGGTAGTATATCTTTATGGCAATGTGAAAAGGGACTAATGCAAATACATGTAATACATTTGTAATAAAATATAAAATTGCCTTATGAGTTGTAACAATGAATGTAGATAATATTATAGCTATAAAATAAAAGGTAGGTAATATGTATATACATTATTATACAATTTCTGTATTATATGCAAATTAATGAAAATTAAATATAAATGAACTCTGAAAAGTTAAATAAATATTAAATACCTAAAACAAACTTTATAAAACTGCAAAGATATACATTTCCAAAGATAATAGGAAAACTAAAAGGTAATTACAATGCAAATGTTAAAAAGCATTGTGAAGTCAGAACAGAGATTACAAATAAGAGAGACTAGTAGGAAATAATTAATAAGACAGTAAAGCAAATATAAGCATATCAATGATTTAATTAAACATTGATAGATTAAAAATAAATTAAATGGCAGAAACTGTGAAGATGGATTTTAAAAACAACTAACTACATATTGTTTATGTAGGTTTAAGTATAATGGGCACATAGGTTGAAACTAATTGGATGAAAAAAACACAATATGTATACAGTAAATGTAAGTGTTTGGGAGTGTCTGATAAAATAGATCTCATGCAAGACAATGAGTATTACCAGAGATAGAGATAAATATCATCATGAAGTCAATTTATCAGGGAAAAATAGAAATCATCTTTCGTGACTTAAAGCATAACTTCAAAATACATAGAATATAATTGACAAAATTAAAGTAAGAAATATAGCTTTCCAAAACTGTACATGAAAACCTTTTTTTTTTTGTTTTTACTTCTATTTTAAGTTCATGTGAACAAACAAGTGCAGGTTTGTTACATAGGTAAACTTGTGTCATGAGTGTCTGTTGTACAGATTATTTCATCACCTAGGTATTAAGTCTACTACACATTAGTAATTTTTTTCTAATCTGCTCCCTCCTCCCACCTTCCACCCTTCGAAAGGTCCCATTGTGTGTTTTTCGCTCTATGTATTCATGTGCTATCATTTAGCTTCTACTTATAAGAGAGAACATGCAGTATTCGGTTTTCTGTTCCTGCATTAGTTTGCTAAGAATAATGACCTCCAGCTGTATCCTTGATCCTCCAAAGAACATGATGTCATTCTTTTCTATGGCTGTATAGTATTCCATGGTGTATATGCTAATACTCTAAAAATTCTACTAGTGAATTATAAGATGAAAACTTTATCAACCACCTTGACTTAAGATTGTTTCATAAAACTCTATATACAGCAATGGCAGAGTACACATTATTTCCAAATATACTTGATACATTTACCAGATTGACCACACACTGGGTTATAAAGTGAGCCTCAATAAACTTTAAAAGTTGGATATTATGTCAATTATGTACTTAGGCCACAATAAAATTAAGTAATAAATCAATATCAATAATAAAATATTTAAAATTCTAAATAACTGATATTTCAAAGAGGAAATCACAAAGGCAATTAGCAAAAAATAGCTTGAAATAAATGGTAATGAGAATGTAATACATTCATTCCTCAGTGTTCATGAGGGATTGGCTCCAGGACCCCCACAAATACCAAAACCCACAGATGCTCAAGTCTCATATAAAATGGTGTCATAATTGCATATAACCTACACACATCCTCCTGCACACTTTTAATAATCTCTAGATTACTTATAATGCCTTATACAATGCAAATGCTATGTAAATAGTTGTCATAGAGTATAGGTTAGGGAAGAATGTCAAGGAAAAAAGTGTGTACATATTCAGTACAGACATAACCATCCCTGTTTTCTTTCAAAAATATTTTTGATCACTGGATGCCTGAATCTATAGATGAACCCACAGATATGGGGATCTAACTTTATATCTAAGTTGGTGGAATGTAGCTAAAGTAATCCCCAAAAGGAAAAGTATAGCCCAAATGTTTACTAGAAATACAGAAAGACTAATATTTATGTTCTAATTTCCCACTTCAAAGCAATATGAAAGGAAAAGAAAATGAAATCTTAAAAAAAAATAAAAAGCCTGGACAACATATTGAAATCCTATCTCTACTAAAAATACAAAATTAGCCAGGCTTGCTGGCACTCGCCTGTAATCCCAGCTACTCAGGAGGCTGAGGCAGGAGAATCACTTGGCCTCACAAGGTGAAGGTTGCAGTGAGCCGAGATCACACCATTGCACTCCAGTCTGAGCAACAACAGCGAAACTCCATCAAAATAAATAAATAAATAAAATGAATTATAAAGATAAGACGAAAAATCAATAAAATAGAAATGGAACAAATGATAAATTAATAAAATTCTAACCTGGTTATTTTATTAAAATGATAAGCATCTAGCTAGATTTATCAAGGAGAGAGAGTCAGAGAGAGAGAGAGAGAGAGCAGATATGAAGAACAATATTAAAATTGAAAATGCAGACATCACTACGAATTCTATATTTTTTGGATGGATCATAAACAAATATTATGGACAACTTAATGAGTTTGACAAACTAAATAAAATTAACAGATTTTTTTGAAAACCCAAATTTCAAAAGGACATTCAACAAAAAGAAAGAATCTGAATGTTCCTATATTAACATAAGAAATTAATTTTGTATTTATTATTATTACCATACAACAATACCCTAGACCCAGATTATTTCACTGAACAATTTTCTTAAACATTAGAAATAGTTACGAAACTAACAAAACTCTTCTGAAAATCAAGGGGGAGGAAAGAACTCCTGATTGGTTTTGTGAAGTCAGTATTAACCTATGTCCAAACCAGACAAAAAAAATCACAAGAAAAGAGGCTACATATCTATTTTACACATAAACTTAATGGAGCAAACATATTTCACCATTTTTAGCAGGAAGATTCCAATAGTATATAAAATCATCATACTTCATAACAAAGTATATTTTATTGAAGAAAAGTGTAATTGTTTTAATAAACAAAATCAGTCCATGTAATTCATTGTACTAAATTAAAATGGAGAAAATTTTATGATTTTTTATTATATAGAGAAATACTGTTTGAGTATTAAATTCAAATATTTGCTCAGTCATTTATCATAAAATTTGTCAACAAACTAAACATAGGAGACAGCATCTTCAACTCAATTAAAGGATTCTATGAAAATAGTACCACTAACAGTGTACTCAAATGTGAAAAGCTCATATTTTGACTTTAAGTTCATCAAAAAATGCAAGGATGCATTGTATCACCCCTTCAACTCAACACTGTATTGGACATTAGGTAACTGCAATAGGACAAGAGAAGAAAAATTAAAGCATTAATATTGGGCGAAAGACCTGGCGCAGTGGCTCATGCCTGTCATCCCAGCACTTTGGGAGGCCAAGGTGAGTCGATCAGGAGGTCAGGAGATCGAGACCATAGTGGCCAACGTGGTGAAACCCCATCTCTACTAAAAATACAAAAATTAGCTGGCCGTGGTGGTGCAGTCCTGTAGTCCCAGCTACTTGGGAGGCTGAGGCTGAGGCAGGAGAATCGCTTGAACCCAGGAGGCAGAGGTTGCAGTAAGCCGGGATCCCACCACTGCACTCCAGCTTGGCGACAGAACTAGACTCTGTCAAGAGAAAAACAAAACAAAACAAACAAACAAACAAACTGGGGGAAAATGAATAATACTTCCTCCAATTTTATATTTAGTAAAATTAATAAATATATATGCCTGATTTTATATTTATTAAAATTAACTTAAAGACTTATGACTCTGGTAAAATGGGATAGATCTACTTTCCCTATTTTTCATGCTAAATACAACTAAAACCCATGGACATACAACATAATCATAAGAAGGCCAGGAATGGTGGCTCACGCCTGTAATCCCGGCATTTTGGGAGGCTGAGGCAGGCAGATCATGAGGTCAGGAGTTCAAGACTATCCTGGCCAACATGGTGAAACCCCATCTCTACTAAAAATACAAAAATTAGCTGGGCATGGTGGCACATGCCTTTAATCCCAGCTACTCGGGAGGACTGAGGCAGGAGAACTGCTTGAACTGGGACCCGGGAGGTGGAGGTTGCAGTGAGCCGGGATCACGCCACTGCACTTCAACCTGGGCTACAGAGCGAGATTCTGTCAAAAAGAAAACAAGAAAAGAAAAGAAAAGAAAAGAAAAGAAAAGAAAAGAAAAGAAAAGAAAAGAAAAGAAAAGAAAAGAAAAGAAAAGAAAAGAAAAGAAAAGAAAAGAAAAAAAGAAAAGAAAAGAGAACATAAACATAAGAAAACCCTAAAAGGAGGAGAAGAAAAATCAGCTATGGACTTTGAGACCTCAATGAAATGAGAGGGGTGAATTCACTGGGTTTTCTGTTTGCCTTCTGTATTCCAGACTTGTAACTGATGATGCAGACACAAAATTCTCCCTAACTATCTGCTTTCAGTAGCAAAAAGAGAGGAAAAGGAGCAGCTAACAAGACAGAAACCTTTTAAACAACAGCCATTCTATTTCAGCTAATCACAGGGGTGGAGGCTGGGGAGAAACCTGTGTTTCCATCCTCAGCAACTCCAGAAAAAGGCTATGTGGGGAGACTAGACATCCAAACTAGCAAGACTTTATCAAACTTTCCCAATACTTCCAAGAGTCTTATCAGAAAAGCCCAAGTAGAGAGTTGAGACTTTTATCCCCAGTGGCCACTGATGCAACTCTCTCTTAATTTGGTATCAGTTAATGATGCAGGAATCCTGGACTTTCATATACACCCAGGATCAACCCAGGATCCTCCCCATCCATGTAGTGTTGGCAAAAGAGAATTAGGTATTTTACCTCAGCCCAGTGGTAATAACGCTAGTCCATCATGGTGTTATTCAAGAGATGTGGCCAGCCTCTGTGGAATTTTCACTTCCACCAAGACATAATGAGAAACTCCCACCTCTGTTATCAGTGGAAGCCAAATGGGGACCTTGGACTTCTAATGCCATATGGCAATAATGAGGCAGAGCCTCTTTTTTTCCTGCCAGGCCAATGTTACAAAAAAATTCCAGTTAAAACATTAGGTTTTTTTTTTTTTTTTTTTTTTTTTTTTTTTTTGGACATGGAAACAGTAAGTTTTTATTAGTATTTTTGTTATGATACAATTTCGTGTTTAAACTTGGTAAAACCCATTAGCTTGCCAAGAGGGAATAAGGAATAAAATTTCAAAAAATTGTACAATTTACCTTTAGAGAAGTTTCAGAACCAAAAGACTAATTTACATGAAAAGCTGTAGAGAAAGTAGTTTGAAAAGTCCTCATTCCATAAAACCTTTTATTCCACTTACATGAATTTAATACACGTGTTCTTTAACAATTATGCTTGGATTGTTCATGAAAATTTCATAAGACATTATAACAAAGCTAGCCCATCATCTCAAGTTATTTCCCTGTTAACATATTTTTACAGCCATGCATGTTAGTGCAAGTATCAAAAAAAAAAAAAAAAAAAAAAAAATTCACGAAAGCAAAAAACCTACAAAAAAAAGTTAAATACATTGGGTTTTTGTTTTAGTTTTACTGCTGTGCTTGATATAACACTGAAGTAATGAATACCAAGCGGTCAATTCATTTTTACTTTGCATCTTTTACTTTTACATTTGTTCTTAGGTTGCCTAAAACATTTAAAAAATACAAAATAAAATGAGTGTAGCAAAAATAAATGAAAGACTAACAGCTCAGGGTAACTTTACAAACTAATGGAATGTGAACCGTTTTCTGCCCTTATCCCAGAGTAAAATGGGTCACAACTTTGTCTAAAGGAACACTTCTGCAGCTGTAGTCAAAGGTGGTGCACGTTGAGACTGAGTGTTCCACAGAACACATGGTTTAACCTGTGGTGTCCATGGAGTATGTTTCTACCACAGCCTTCCTAAGTGCCTCCAGAGTCCTTTAAAAGTACCCACAATTATCTACTACACTGTCGGACTGGAACCAATGTTTAAATAAGATCGGATCTCACAACACAATAGCAAATACTGTACAGATTTAAATTGGAAATCATCTAACATACCAAAACCCAGGAATCTCTGAAACTGAATATATATATATATATATATAAATCAATAGATTCAACCTCAAGGTGTTGGAGATATTGTAATTACCTGAGAAAGAATTTAAACCAGCCATGATAAAAATGTTTCAACAGTTAATAAAATTCTTGAAACATAAAAAATAAAAAGCCTAATAAAGAAATATAAAGTCTCAGCAAAGAAATAAAAGATAAAAAGAAGAGTGAATAGCCGGGCGTGGTGGCTCACGCCTGTAATCCCAGCACTTTGGGAGGCGGAGGCGGGTGGATCATGAGGTCAGGAGACCGAGACCATCCTGACTAACACGGTGAGACCCTGTCTCCACTGAAAATACAAAAAAATAGCCGGGCAAGGTGGCGGGCACCTGTAGTCCCAGCTGCTCGGGAGGCTGAGGCAGGAGAATGGCGTGAACCCGGGAGGCGGAGCTTGCAGTGAGCCGAGATCGGGCCACTGCACTCCAGCCTGGGTGACACAGCAAGACTCCAGCTCAAAAAAAAAAAAATTAAAAAGATTTAAAAAATTAAAATAAATAAATAAATAAATAAAAGAAGAGTGAATAAACATTTTAAAATAAAAACTACTGAATGGAAATAAATGTGAAAATGAAAATATAGCACATCATAATATGTAAGATACAGCCAAAGCACTGCTGAGAAGTTTAGTCTTAACTTTATGCATAAGAAAAATAAATGAAGTCAGTCAGTAATCTAAGCTTCAAGAATCGAGCGAAAGAAGAGTAAAACCAACCCAAACAAGCAGAAGAAAAGAAATAAGATCACAAATAAATAAAATGGAAAACAGAAACAACAGAGAAAATCAGTAAAACAAAGAGTGGATTTATTGAAAAGATTTAAAATGTTGTCAATAAAAATGTAAAATCTTTAACAAGAATAACAAACAAACAAAAAAAGAGACAAGACACCAATCACCAGTAACAAGAATGAAACAGAAGGTATCACTATAGACCCTACTGACATCAAAATGCTAATTAGGGAGAACTACTCATAAATCTGACAACTGAGATGAAATATATTAATTCAATAAGAAACACAGTCACAACTTACCTAATATTAAAGAGGTTATTTTAATAGCACTATATTTACTAAGAACATTTAATTTCTTAAAAGTGAAAATACACTCAAGACCTCTCCAGGCTGAAATTATTCCTTTAGAAAATTGTACCTAATGTTTAAAGATTTAATAACAATTCTAAACAGTATTTTCCCAAAAAAGAAAGATGAAATAATATTCCCAAATTTATTTTATATAGTATTACACTGACATGCAAACCAGACAAAACAATACAAAATAGAAAAGAAGAAAAGAAAACAACAGAAAATATTTGTCATGAATATAGATTTTTTAAAATCTTTAAAATTATTAGGATATAGAATTCAGCAACATATAAAAAGGATTATACGCCATAAATGTATCTGCCCATTTTATGATTTTATGCCACTATAAAATAATACTTGAGAATAAGTAATTTGTAATAAACAGAAATGTATTTGGCTCATGGTTCTAAAGTCTGGGAAGTCCAAGATCTAGGAGTACATTCTGTGAGGGACTTCTTGCTGCATCTTCCCATGATAAAATGTGTAAGGGCAAAAAAGCATGGAGGCAAGTGGTTGTCAAATTCACTTTTACAACAAAGTCAGTCTTACAATAACATTAATTCATTAATGAGTGCAGAGCCCTCATGAGCTACTCATCTTTTATAAGTTTCCACCATTTAATACCATTTCATTGGGGATTAAGATTCTAACGCCTGAATTTTGGGTAACACATTCAAACTCTAGCAATGACCAGTTGGGGTATATTCCAGGGATGCAAGGTTTGCTCAATATTAGAAAAAAATTGATGTAGTTTATTATTTGAACAAACTAAAGAAAAAAATGATATTTTGAATTGATGCAGATAAACCATTCTCAAGAATTCAATAGCCATACATGGCAAATATTCTAAAAACAACAAGAATAGCAAAGGCCATCCTCAACTTTATAGAGAATACAATTAAAAAATAAAAACTAATATTATTGCTGTGCTTTGTATGTGGTTTGTCCCTACCAAGCCTCATTTTTTAATCTGATCCTGAATGTGGCAGTTTTGAAGGATGGGGCCTCAAAGGAGGTCTTTTAATCATGGAGCAGATCCCTCATGAGTATTAATGCTCTCCTACAGGGGTGAGCAGATGGTCACTGTCTTGGGAATAGGTTCATCCCCAAGAGAGCGGGTTGTTAAAAGGGTCTTGCTTCCTCAACTTCTCTTGTTTCCTTCCTTGCCATATGATCTCTTTGCACACACCCACACCTTTTTGGCTTTCCACCATGAATGAAAGCAGCATGATGCCCTTACCCAAAGCCAAACAAACAATGGCACCATGCTTCTTGTACTTCTGAGCCTGCAGAACTAAATAAACCTTTTTTCTTTATAAATTGCCCAGCCTTAGATATTCTGTTAGAGTAACACAAAATGGACTAAGGAAATTATAATGCTAAAAGACTGACTGCATTCCCCTAAGATCATGAACAAGGCAAAGATATTTGCTATCTCACTGCTAGTATTCAATATACTATTATTGGAATCTCTAGCCAGCGCAATAAAGCAATAAAGAAAATAGAATACATATAGAAATGAAGAAACAAGATTGCCCCTATTTGCAGATGACATGATTATCTATGCAGAAAGTATTAAGGAATCTACAAATACCTCCTAAACATGAAACATGAGTTCAGCACATCACACAATACAAGATAAACAAAAACATTGTTTTTCTAGATATTAGCAAAAAAACGGGTACCAAATTTAAAAGTACTAAACCTTTTATAATCACTAAGGGAATGAAATGGACATAAATCTAACAAGCTATTGAAAGACTTGTATACTAAAAACTACATAACATTGATGAAAGAAACAAATAAAGTACAAATAAATGGGAAAACACACCATGTTTATAAGTTGGAAAACTCAGTGAAGATATTAATTTTCTACAAATTAATATACAGGCTGAATACAGTCCTATCAAGCATTCATCTACTTTTAGAAATATAGAGACTATTATAAAATATGTATGAAAAGACAAGTAACTAAAATATCCAGCATAGAATTTAAAAGAAGAATAAAATGAGAGAAATCAGTTTACCCAAATTTAAGTTTTTTTTATATAGCAACAATAATCAAGCCTTTTTGATATTGAGGGAGAAAGAGAACCATAGGCCAATGAAACAGAATAGCAAACCAAGATTTAGATTTATTAAAAAATATGTGCAATCTGTTTTTCACAATGTCTCAAAAGCAATTGAGTAGAGAAAAGATAGTAGCAAATGGTACTGGCGCAATTGGATATCCACAAGGAAGAAAAAAAAAAAAACTTAAAAAATGAAAAGAAAAGAATGAACAAAGAAAGAAAGAATGAATGAAAGAGAGAGAGGAAGGAAGGAAGGAAGGAAGGAAGGAAGGAAGGAAGGAAGGAAGGAAGGAAGGCATGCATTTCAATTAATCTATCACACTGCCAAATTTCTGAAAATAGATCCAAAGATAATTATATCTTTTTGCAACATCAAATAATAATGCACTATGTATGTGTACTAGAGTGATCATTTTCCAAACATATGCCTAAATGAAGCATAATGGCACATATAGAGCCATGATTGAGATGATATCTACTTTTCATTAAGTTATGATGTGTTAATATTGTGTCAACATATCTAGTCTTCTATTCATCACCGTGAAATACTATGTGTTACATTTTCTTTGGTTAATTAAAATACATTTATCTATTACTAATATTTTGCTAACTTAAAATAACAAATACAACTGGTGTTTCAAGTTGTAGAAAACATAGCTTCTAAATTAACATATTTTAAAATGTGTGAATAATGGATTGCTAAAGCCATTAGTACAAACTCACTCATAAAAGAGATTGTGGTTTATCAAATAATAGCATAAGATTTATAGTGGTCAGTCCCTGATATTTCCAACTGAATGTTCTCCTTCTGACATTAAAAATAAAGGGTAATTTCTGTGTAAAGTTACATAATACTGAATATCAGCCTCAAATGTTTTGAGATGCATGCCAAACATTGTAAGTTGTCTGCATAATATTTTTCTGATTGATCATTTTATAAAATAATCTAATTGAGAAAATGAACAATCAATACTTATGGCCTGCTGTCAAAATTTTCTTTCTTATTAAAATTTACGTTTAACTTATGTATTCAATGGATATAAAGCCAGTAACAACAATATTTTTGCATTTGTTCAAGGTAATATTGATAAATGACTAAAAACTGTCTCTCAAGTAGTCTCTTTTCTCCAGGAAATCCAGGATAATAGGAGGCACTCTGCAAATAAATGAATAATCATGTTTAAATGTAATAATTGTATAAAGTTGCATAAATGAAGAAGTAACCAATTCAGTCTGTAGAAAATTAAGACTTACATGCTGATTAGAAATTTGAGTGTTTTGTTTGGAAATGAGATGTAAGTTATGAAGATTAAACTGAGAAAATTAAATAGATCTAGTTGTGAATATATTGAAAATCAGTCTTAGGAAAACTGGAGCAAAATAAACCATCTAATAGTTTGAAGTCAGAGAGGACTTCCTTTCTTAAATGAATGTTTAGAAAAAATCATTCTGACAGAAATGTAGAAGATGGATTGGAGGGGCAACATACTAGAGTCAGTAAGAGCAGTTATGTTCTGCTCTTACTGACTACTCCACTGTGAAGGTAGACTTTCTATATCCAGGAAGTCAATTGACTTTCCCTTAATGTATAGGTAAATGAAAGAGAGAACCATCTCATTATCAGCTAGGTTGATCTCTACTGAGTCATCTTGATAGTTTTTGCTTATGATGAGAAGCCTCTTGATTTATTGAAGTCAGCATTACATTTCTCCCTTGACACCACTTCACTTCTCGTATGTTCCCCAGTGTTTGAAAAACGAATAACACAGGCACCCTTTCCATAAGGCCTTACCACTAGAAAACCTTTGCCTAAGAGAGCAGCCACAGCAGGTTTTTAAGTTCGTAGCTCAAAACTCACATAAAGTGGACTTGGCAGGATTTTGCTTAGGAGTTGCAGAATTAAACTTACTGGCTTGTGTGAAATTTGATTAACTGAAATCTCATCAGTCCTCCTGTTGACCACATCCCCAGAAACAGCCAGCTGGACTCCTGGGCAGCTATGTGTCAAAGCAGAACTGAGCCAGCTGTCAGCTTGCTCACAGAAAGGGACTCTCCACAGTGGAATACAGCTCTTTTAGCAAAAGCAGCACTGCCTCAGAGTGCATACCCAGCCTTAATGAATCCATGAACTGGCACCTCTTTGGTCTCACATTCCGTTTTTTTTTTTTTTTTTTTTTTTT
>NW_016803100.1:132637-135814 GCF_001698545.2 Rhinopithecus bieti
GATCAGAACTATATTTTTAGGAAAAAAAACTAAAGAATATTTATATTAAAATGTTAGAAACCCAGAAGATTTCTCTTCCTCTTATTTTTCTCTTTTTTGAATTTCTCAATTAAAAAATGTATTTATCTTTTATGGTTTTTGAGGTCATTTGAAATACTATAAATATTACATTATTAAAAATATATCTTTCTGGAAAGCAATTTGGCAATGCACATCAAGAATCCTAATTAATTCTAATTCTAGGATTCTGGCTTCAGGAAATAGGGATTGATGGGGGCAAGATTTATACACAAATACAAATTTTAGGTTAGTAAAAAATTAAGCACAGCTCAACTGTAAAAAACAGAAAACCTGAGGATTAAATAAATGACACAACAGTTGTATAACCAGAGTTAGAAACGTTTTAAGAAAACAAGAAATGCTCATAATGTAATACCAAGTGAAAAAAGGGATACAAAACTGCCTTTTCTACCAGGTTTCTTTTGTTTTTGTTTTTGAGACAGTCTTGCTTTGTCATCCAGGCTGCAGTGTAGTTGCACTATCTCAGCTCACTGTAACCTCCGCCTCTCAGATTCAACTAATTCTCGTGCCTCAGCTTCTGAGTAGCTGGGATTACAGGCATGTACCACTACGCCTGGCTAATTTTTATACTTTTAGTGGAGACAGGGTTTCCCCATGTTGGCCAGGTTGGTCTCGAACTCCTGACCTCAAGTGATCCACCCACCTTAGCCTCCCAAAGTGTTGGGATTATAGGCGTTAGCCACCATGCCTGGCCCTCTACTAGATTTTAAATTCTATGTATTGATCAGTATATAACCAGGATCTTTAATAGTCCTTTCCACATTACTAGTAGGCACTCTATAAAGGTATGAATAAAACGATATGATAAACAAAGAAAAAGTTTTTTTTTTTTTTTGAGACGGAGTCTCGCTCTGTCACCCAGGCTGGAGTAGTGCAATGGCCGGATCTCAGCTCACTGCAAGCTCCGCCTCCCGGTTTCACGCCATTCTCCTGCCTCAGCCTCCCGAGTAGTTGGGACTACAGGCACCAGCCACCTCGCCCGGCTAGCTTTTTGTATTCTTTAGTAGAGACGGGGTTTCACCATGTTAGCCAGGATGGTCTCGATCTCCTGACCTCGTGATCCGCCCGTCTCGGCCTCCCAAAGTGCTGGGATTACAGGCTTGAGCCACCGCGCCGGCCCTTAATTATTTCATATATCCTTTAACCAATGATATTAAAAAGCTAACATTCACTTAGTAGTCACCCCCCACCAAGCTCTATTCAACATTTTGAGTGCGTAGGAGAGTGGTTACACACACAGAAACATTTTGAGGTAGGTTTTAGTCTCACTATTTTTTTAATTTTATAGAACTAAAAATTGAGATACAGAAAGGTTGGTTGACTTGCCAACTATTTCACAGCTAGTGAGTGGCAGAGCTAAACTCCAAATCCAGTCCGTGTGAATATAGCCAAACTGTCTTTCTTATCAAGCTAATTGAAGAGGAGAAACTTTCTTTCTTCTCCATATCAGCTTGTTGATTAATAAGGCTTTTGAATGATGTGTGGAAAACTTGAATTTAGGGCACCTTTGTCAGTCTCCTGCTTTTCTGAATTTCCTGCAAGCAATCTTCTGACCACTACTTTGAATTTCTGAGAATGACATTCTCTAGATACTTGAAGCAATATTACAGTTGTCAATAAACTTCTAATAAACATCTCAAATAACTAAAAAATAGTAACATGCATAAATGTAAATATATTAAATAAGAAACATGTGGTTATCTTCAGAAGAAAAATATAAAGTCCTGTGAAGTATCTAAACTCATATAATTGGGTAGAAGTGTGTCACAAATTTGGCTTGCTTCCTAGATAGAAAATCAAACATAATTAATATATAAGATTCTTGTAGTCACTAGGATGAATAAAAACACATAGTGCTCAGAAGAAAGTCGTCTTTTATTGGAACTGAATGATTTTTTTTCCAGTACCTCATGAATAGCAAAGAATGAACATGGTAGAATAATTATAATAAAAGAGCAATTTTATTTAATTATCACAAAGTAAGTTACTATATAACTTTTAAATATCTTTCCATTAAATGCATCCTACAACGGAAGAAAGTCATAGTTTTCGATTTTCAATTCTGTAATTATAAGATAAAAGATAAACTCTTTTGAGCAATTATTCCCGTAATATGAAATTTTTACTTTTGAGAAGAGTTGGTCACTGAGGTGTTTTCTCTGAAGAACCTGAAGAGGACAGGTTTTTATTGTTAACGATGAGGAAACAATGCAGGAGGAGTGGTGTCCTTTTATTGAAATAAACAAATGGAGAAAAACGCAACTATCTCCAATGTCTGGTTACTACTACCTCTCACACGAATTTGGGCCAATGGACTTTTCTTAATTGTGGGAAAGAAGAAAAGATACTGAGGAAACAGTTGTTTATCCAATCCAACACAAAGAAAGATGAATATATTTATGTACAAAAGCATAAATAAAATAATTTTGCCTAGACATTTTAAAAGCAATGTGCTAAAACTACCAACCATGGAAAACAATTTTTTTTCCTTTTTTTTTTTTTTTTTTTTTGAGATGGAGTCTGGCTTTGTTGCCCAGGCTGGAGGGCAGTGGCGCGATCTAGGCTCCCTGGAAGCTGAGCCTCCGGGATTCATGCCATTCTCCTGCCTCAGCCGCCCAAGTAGTTGGGACTATAGGCGCCCACCACCACGCCCAGCTAATTTTTTGTATTTTTAGTAGAGACAGGGTTTCACCGTGTTAGCCAGGATGGTCTCGATCTCCTGACCTTGTGATCTGCTCGCCTCAGCCTCCCAAAGTGCTGGGATTACAGGCATGAGCCACCACGCCCGGCCGCAAAAACACTTTTTATTCATTCAATGTACACTATAGAATTTAGCAGGATAGATTTTTAAAAATATGTATTTTTTTTAGGTTTGGGTGAAAATTGATAAAAGAGTATCTAATCAACTTATAGCTTAATATGTAAGTTTAGCGTCCTGACCTGCAAAGATTAAATTCTGTTTTCAGAACTGCTATAAAATAGTGACATACTAACAAAATACTTTTGCTTGCAATCTTAGCTGAATAACCTCCTGACCTGTTTCTCTGAACTTTCTGTATTTGTCCTTTCTTTTTTTTTTTTTTTTTTTTTTTTTTT